>NW_023339763.1:19623465-19625695 GCF_004916995.1 Morone saxatilis | reverse complement strand
TCTTGTCCTGCGTCTGAGGGGTGGGCAGTGAAATCAATGATTCCATGTTTAAACAGTGTTCCCTTCAAAGTTAATGTGCTATGTATGACATGCTATATATACATGCCGTATCCAGTTGTTACACAAGGTGTACAAGGTGTTAACCTTAACATGACCAAAAGTTTGATGCACATCACTTAATAAAGAATTTAAACTGAATTTACTGGTGTTCATTTATGTTGCAAACTCAGTTCACAGATCTATATTAACAGCACATAAGCCTACTGGGTAACCCACCAGCACACATAGTAATACCGTAAGTAGAAATGGCAATAAGAGTTCTAAGTTTAACAACGTAATAGCACAATAATACAATAATAGTGTAGCAGGGGTGTGATTAAGGTGGGTGTTTTCCACAACTTCCTCGTAATGCCTTATGAAACCTTCCTAATAGGCCCAGGTATACTAATAGAGAAGGTGCTTTTGAATATAAATCATACTATGTGGACATAAGACGTATCACTCGGACAGCTTTCTTACATTAAAGCTCCTAAATGTAAAGAAATGTCGAAGCTCCACGAGCACTATATTTGAGTAAATGCTCCCTATAACTGGGAGTTATTGGATATTTTCTCATTTTAATCCAAATTTCTCATTCTCACTAAGTTGATACATTGTGTAAATCACTTTGTCAGCACTCCTGTGTTTCATATTTAATATATGTAAAAGTACTGACAAATGGAACCTGAGGAACTAGACATCCAACCTTTGACCCGCCACAGCTGTGCTAAAGCAACCTATTTTATACCATCAAACATGGCTTTAGTTGTGTATGTGAGAAGCACAATGTATAGAAAAGTCATCAAACCAGCATTTTTATAAATCATATGTTCATATTACTGAGCTTCCACAACCAGCACAATATCTTAATCTAAGACTATAACAACCCAGCTGTATAGCAATACAAAGCCAGCTGATTTTCATGGTAGATTTTGATATGTAACTCTTGGAGAGGTGAAATGAATTTCTATTCATGGGGATGTGGCGCCATCTATTGACAAGCAAAAAGGTTGATAAATTACATAGAAGAAAGATGGATTAGGGAAAGGCAAACACACCAGAAGAGGCGATCTTAGCCAATGGGTCTAAAAATGGGATTCAAGGACCAACAGGGGAGGAGGAAATCTACCTAAATCAAGTAAAAAGGGAAAAGGTGTACTCCACAGCTGGTACTAGAGAGTTGGCATCCCAGAGGAAAATTATAATGTAAATAGTCAGAGGGGAGACGCTGATATTTGGTAACAGTATCAAACATTTGGGCTTGGCACTTGCAGATGCTTTACTAAGACTGAAATAGTTTTCAGTATAAGAAATCTGAAAATGTGTTAAAGCATTGCAGGTTTTTGTCCTGACCTGGAATAGTTAATAATTAGTGCGTGCTTTCCAAGACAGAGAGAGAGGGGCAACATTTCTGTATTATTGAGGGATAACGTGCAGCATATTCATGTCAGATGTTAATACAAACATACTGTAAATTGTCTTATGTCCTGGGCAATGGCAGGCAGAAAGGAGCAGTGTCTCTCACCATGCTGAGGCGAGTCAGCACACATATAGCAGAAAAAACACATTATGTGTTCTAGGTTAGGAAGACATCAAGACATTATCAAGAATCATTGAATCAATAGCAGAACATACATAGAATCTTTGTTTTTTGGTGTGCAGCCTAACATATAAATAAGGTGAACGTGTGCATAGCCTACAGCGACAAGAGAAGTGCAAATGTTGCCCTCAAGCATGCATGTTACCTACAGTTACCTACCCAGAAGAGAGACTTAGTTCAGGGATGACACTGCAGTCTCCAGTGAAGGAAAGTAGTGTGGATTATGGATGGCACAAGGATTGTACTGCGGTATTTGCCAACTAATCCAAAACTAAACTGGCTCAACACTGGCATCAGGATAATCTGGTGTCAGCTGTTTATCCTGCCAAAGGAATTTATCTCACAACACTGCTGAATTAACAAACTGCTCTCAGTTTGTGCATCGGGATCAGGAGAATATAAGACAAAGAATTCACGCAACACACAACTTATTAAGCAGTCTAGTAGCAATCTATGTATAGTCAGCTGCAAATATGGCTTGACCCCAAAAAAATTCTAACAAAAGGTTTCTCAGTGGTTTACAGTAGTATCAGATGTACTTAAAAACATACTAAAAGTTTACCAAAAGTTGGACTCCAAGAAAGGCCCCAT
>NW_023339763.1:19623238-19623365 GCF_004916995.1 Morone saxatilis | reverse complement strand
GTAGTCGGAGAGGGTGCGGCCATCCTCCAGCTGCTTGCCAGCAAAGATCAGCCTCTGCTGATCAGGGGGAATGCCTTCCTTGTCCTGGATCTTGGCCTTCACGTTCTCAATGGTGTCGCTGGGCTCG
>NW_023339763.1:19609488-19623041 GCF_004916995.1 Morone saxatilis | reverse complement strand
CTCAAGGGTGATGGTCTTGCCAGTGAGGGTCTTCACAAAGATCTGCATGTTTGCACCTATGTAGAATTGAGATACATTAAATCAGGACTTCATAAAAAAAAAGTATTTAAAAAAAACCGTTTAGTATTAAGTAATTAATCTTGAATTACAGTAGTTACAAGTAAATGTATCCTTTACAACCCTTTAATTTCTTTTTACACAAGACATAGCTAGCTCTGGCATTACCTTTACGTTAAATTCAGTTATGTTCATATGAGGGTCAAATCAAAATAAAACAAAACTAAATACTAAACTAAAATAATATATTGAATTATAATAATAAAAATAAATGTGAAGCTGTGAACTATCGGCAGCTCATCGGCCATTCCAGCCCGAGCGCCATTTTGAGATCATACTGACCTTCCTTTTGTTCCGCTACCAGCTAATGGACGATACTGGAAATGATGAGTCACTGCTGTAGCTAACACTAGCTAACCACTACCGCCTTACAGTTTCGTCGAAATCAAAGACGAACTGCTTGACGTTGAAACTCTCAAGAAACCTGTATGAAACTAAAAATAATGTAGCTAAACCACTTAACGTCAATTTGAGACACTTTTAACATTCGCTATAATTCTCTTAAGCCAATACTAAACTTTAAAACCACGCCACACGTCACCAAAGCATCCACTGTATACATGTTTTGAAAAATAATGATAATACAGCTCGAAACAATAGAAGAAAATGACTTACTTCTTAAAGACGCAGTAAATTCAACTGTTGTATTCAACTTGTGCAGAACCCCTTCTTCAAGTCTTCTTGTCAAGTGTACTGCTGCAGTGCAGACAACACTGTATTATATACCGGAGTCGGCATACCTCATCTCTCAATATCCGTCCGCATTTGAAAGTAGTCCCCCCGATCAGTAACACACTGTTTCAACATATAGTAGTTCTATTTACAGTTTTATTTTGTTTTATAATAATACGTTTACTTATAAACGTAAATGTTTTGACAAAAACCGTGCGCTTTAAAACGATAATTTGACATATTCTTTGCGGCGGAAGAATATTTTACCGCACTGCGTCTAGAATTTGCTGGAACCACCCAGAGCCACCATAGCAACAGGAACCTTCCCCGAGCTTCTGATTGGCCTGTACGATTGTTTGTTTGACCGCCGATTGGTTGCTGTGTTACAGTAAGTAATGTTTAATGAATACGTTACTTTTATGACTATGGGCTTATAAAACAGACCTGTTCCCGAATTATACAATACCAATAGACAAAATCCTGTGTAATTCTAGGCCATGATAGTGTAGCGTAGGTATTATACGTGGATATTTCCACCTTACTACAAAATGTAATATCATAACCATTGTCAGGGCCTCTTCAAGTATAAATGACTATGCGTTTATGTGACACGCAAGAGCGACGTGTGCAGACATAAATTCCGCTGAACGTGCCAGTTAACAGATGGAAACGTGCTTGGCAAACATGTGCTACCAGCTGTTGTGACAGCAGGTTAAAGTATTTCGGGCAAACAAGGAGATAACACTGCTTACCGACCCCCTTTACCCACCTGATTGTATTCACTCACAATCCTTATCCACCCGAGGTTTCTTATTACACAGGCCATCTAAATACAGAATACATTCACGATTTGTAGCCAACATGAACACCGCTGCCAAATATGTAATTTGATAAACAGAATTTGCTGATATTGGTTATCTGACAGCCACACAGTACAGTCACGAGCACAGACTGTATGGTCATGACCTTAATACTGAAACAAGTGATGTTTGAGACCCAGAGGGACCATATTTGGTTGGCCTAAAGATATACTGAGAGTGTTCTGCCAGATGTCATTTAGGCTTGTTTTAATCTAACGTTAGGTGTCTTTACTGAAACTACATGTGAAGCTGTTGCTGTGTGGCAGCACTGACATGTTTGTTTTAATTCTGCTTACCATGACATGCTGTACAGAGAGCAGATTGTTGAGTAACCATTCCTATGAAAAACATTTGTATGACAGAAGTAAAAAGGACACTCACAAGCAGTTAATGCACAGCGTTAACACAATTCTCACACACTCTTAAAGCCTCTCAGCATTTGGTTTGCTTACAAGACACAATAGGATTATATACAGAAGGATATTGTTTTCATGGCTAAAGCTCATATGATATCAGATCAGATTATTTTCTATCTTCTTTGTTATTTACTTGAGTAATTTATCCCAAGGAATAATGGTAAGTATTATTCATTGTACTGTCAAAGTCACGAGAAAGGGCTTGCTCTTGTTTCATGAGCAAAAGTCTAACTATGGCATGATGTCAACGCCCAGGTGATAGGCCTACTCTTGAACACTGATTAAATAAAGTGAGTTTCTGTGATGTTCCTGGAGTGAAGTGACCCAGCTGATTAAACATGATACGAGAACGAGTATATAAGATTTAGGTCAGTCTCCAAAGTTGGTTATGGGAACCAACACAGGACCATGACATAGTAAAGAGTGCACAGATTTCTGTCTAACCTTATTACTGGCAGCTTCAAGTAGCAACCAGTGATTTGACCACTTTATAGACAACTGTAAACTAAATAATCAAATAGCAAAAACTCAGATGGGGGTCTGTAGTCTACTTGGGTTCTATTTCTGGGTCATAGATATAACACAGCTGGGATAGTCCTAATTTATGTATTTGGGTCACAGCATTCCCTTTCCCCACCCCTGCAGCACCCTGTCATATGACACCCAACCCATGATGCACCATGCAAATGCTTTCCAGCACAAAGCAGAGCGTCTGGCTGAACTAGTTCAACCTCTGAGGAATGTGTTTGTGCAAGTCTGCTGTACTTTGCCCTGCCCCTTGCATGGAATAATTACTGACTGACTCAGTGTTCCAGGAAAAACGATCTCTCAAGCAGGATACAGGCCTAGCCGAGTCCTGTGGACGCTGCCTTTTATCACGTGAAAGAAAGTGTCTGTGGCTCGGCACAACAAACTTGACGTTGGCTTTTCATAGAGGTACCCGCCTTTGAATTGAATTTACATATTCAATGATTACATTGATAGCTGTGACTGTGTCAAAGGTTAACTAGCAGGGAGGTTTTTAATGTAAATGTGACTCTTATCAGTGTTGGACGTTGACTTGTGTTTTCTTTGACAGGGTGATTTAGGGTGGGACCTTAACTTCCACATCAACAGGTTTCACAATAAACACGTCACACCAGTTTCACCAAAACAGTTGGGTTACCCCTTCCTTGTTGTTTTCTTGTTGACATCAAGGTCACTTAAGCAACGCTACACATCCCAGAATAACTCAAATATGAACATATGTATTCATCATGATGGTTTGTTATTTTCTCTACAGAATGGATCTTGTGAAACATACAGGCGGCTGCCACTGTGGGGCTGTTAGATTTGAAGTCTGGAATCCCCCAGACCTCCATGTTTTTGAGTGCAAGTATGGATATTAAACTCGATGATATTGTCTCATAATCTTCAATAATACATGTGAGATTAACCATCTAAAATATATTGGCAGTCTCCTGCCTAAAAATGTAATTCTAACACACAAGCTACATTTATACGTTTGGATTAAAAATGAACATAAATCCCCAAAATATCGTTTTCTTTGCTTGTATTCTTTTTGGCAAATCAAAAAACTGATTTACGTCTGTTTCTCCAGCTGCAGCATTTGCACAAAGAAACAAAACCATCATTTCATTGTTCCAAAACATCACTTCACACTCTTACAGGTAGTAAACTCAAGCAAAAGAGTTGATTCACCTAAAAAGTTCATTTTTAGTAAATAAAGACATTTTTCTTCTTCCCAGGGGTCAGATAATCTGACCATTTACACCTTTAACACTCACGTTGCTAAACACACCTTCTGTAAAACCTGTGGAGTTCAAAGTTTCTACACCCCGCGCTCCAACCCTGATGGATATGGTATGACCGCTAACTGCGGACACAAGACAGTCACAGCATTCTCATGTGTTGTAAACTTATTTCATCATCCTGCTGTTTACTCCAAACTAACTCTGTGGTGTTTACACCAAACTAACCAACCCAGCCTGCTCTTTAATGCCATAGATTTATGGTATTTGTAGAAAACAGAAATGTTCACAATGGGAGATACCAGTGATCTCAGGAAACCACCCATGAAACCTAATATTTTGTATTATCAAACCTGTAAAGACAGGTTGTCAATTAAATGTGCAGGAGACAATAGACTGTTTTGTTCATACACAATTCAATGAGCTGTCCTCTGTTGCTGTTGTTGTTTTCTCCCCAGGTGTCGCTCCACACTGTCTGGATCCAGGTACTGTCCGCAGTGTCACAGTGGAGAAGTTTTGTGGGGAGAAGTGGGAAGAAAGCATGCAAGCTCACAAGAGCATCAGAGACATGTCGAAACCTGCAGCAGACACACAGCTGAGAGAAACTAAATAACACCACTCTGATACAAGAATCAAACTTTTTTATTAACTGTAAATACTGTACAATATCTTTGAAATAATAAGATAAATTGGTTTTATACAGTGTTATGACTCAAAACAATAAATATGTTCTGTTTGTGTTATTTTTTTGTGTTTTATTGCCAGCTGTATTTATGGAAAGTGCTTTTGAAAAAAGGCCACATTACACTGTGAGCAAAATAGCTCATCAGATTTATAAACAGCTAGTACATTCACTCCGACCACAGTTAGTTAGGCAGTGGGACGACTAACACAGTAACAATCAGATCATCTGGATGAACTAAACTTTAATAGATCTTCAGGTTCTTGGGTCCTTGTGGGATAATTTGGAATGTGTTTATGAACATGTACCGAGAGAAGGCGATGTAAAGGTAACGAAACCACAGGAGTTGAGAGCGATGGCAAAACATGGCATCCTGAAAAGAAAAGAGGGTTGTTTGAGATGTTATATAAGCCCTAACAAGATAATTGTAAAATCTCATTTAACAGCAGTAGTATTAAAAAAAAAAGATTTGTGTAAATGTATTTCTTTTTTTCTTATTTCTATAACATTAGCTTGATGAGACATAATTTAAAACGTTATCTCCACTCAGCACTTACACTGTATATAGCCATATTATAATGTGCTAAAACATGTGCCCCTACAAATAGTAGACTGTGACACGTCTTTGCCAACAAAGTGTCTATTTCGAGGCTTACTTTGGCTTGCCTGTATCCCTGTGAGCCTATAACACAGCACAGACATGAGGGCAGCAGCCAGCTGAGAGGGAGCTCCAGGAAGGAGGTGTACTTCCTGAGGAGGCCAACAGTCACAAGGGAGAGCAGACAGCAGTCTGGGAGAACAGACAAAGACCCAGTCAGCTGTTAATATGTTAAACACTCACTACAGCAGCAGACAGATAACTAGGCCTTTCTCTCAGGTTGTTCAAATGTTTTTATTATGAAGCAACCTTGTGTCACCACACAATAGAATATCTACACCAACTTTATTTTTCTGATGTCAGAAAATAAGACTGGATAACCCGCTACAGAAATATCCCATTATATTACAGAGTTAAAATGGTACTGAAGTTTTCAAACTAACTCTTGAACGTCTTGAACGTCTTGAAGCAGGAGTTTATGGGGCACAAGAGGCTTAAAGCTTTCAGTAACAGGCAGGGAGTCTTGCTGTACAGCCAGGTGAGGAGGCTTATTACAGTCACATTGGGCCTAATTCTCTGCCGCGTCTCTTGGAGGCTACAGTGAGACCAGTTAACAGGTGAGGTGTAAATGCCTGGTAATAAATAACCAAAGAGCACGATTAATGACCTACTTGCTGTTTTTAAGGTTGCTCACTGCTCGCTGAAAAGGGCAAGACAGACTGAAGTCATTCTGCTCTAACTAAAGAGTGTGGTTGCTGCAGCCTAGGGACTCACAGTCCAGTCCTAGCACAGTCCAACCATTGAGATCTCATATATGATTAACTACACGGACCTGCTCAGCTTGTTCCTTATCGTCCTGTCTATTCAAACATTTATGTGGGTGTACTCTGTGGACCTTAATGTTTACCAAACTAGCAAAGTAATGAGCTCTGCTGTAACATGTCACCTACTTTCTGTCCTGCATTTCCTTTCACATTCTGTTGAAGAAATCCCCCCCCCCACCCCTCCTCATCATCATCATCATCATCATCATCATCATCATCATCATCATCGAGACCTTTCAGGAGCAACCGAAAGTGGAAATTCTAAAGTTCTATCTGGGTTGAAATAAAACACAAGTTGACATACATTTTGAGCATGCCTGGAGTAAATATATGAAGAGACAGATTTTAACATCTGCCAACAAAACAGAGTTTGAAACTACTAACATCTGGAATACAGCCGTCATATGTATTTTAAGAGGAACATGGTTGAAAAAAAGAAACATTTGTTTTTCAACTGATGTTTCCGATATCCAACTGGCCTCATGCTGCCACCAGCAGACCAAAATGTATATAGACACAAGAATCATGCAGCCCTTTTGGACAGAAGAGGGCGCTGTGCATTAACAAAATATGCAGCCTGAGTCAGTGTTTACAGGACTTTCCAAGGTTCTCAATGAGGACTGGACGTCACTCCTGTCTTATCTAATTGTGAAACAGTCTGTGTCTTTAGTTTAAAGTGCTACTTAAAGCTTAATGATTGATACAACTTTTGTTTGAGCATATGTACTAAGTTTCATTGTAATTCACATATCTAATGGAGACTGTTTCTGCTTTAACAACTGGCTCAAGAATTTTGAGACAGTTGAGACAACTTTTCTAACAGTGACCATTAAATCCAATCCGTGATACTTTGGACGCTGATTTTGAAAAATATAAACTTGAAAGTGTGTCGAACCTACCGTTGGGTACTTGTCCAGTAGAAGCAAGATGGCTGCAAATGGAGAGAATAACAATGTTACCCACAGAAACTATCAAGGATGTAATCAAAGAAATTAAACAAATTACTGAGAGGGTTTGTGTTGGCAACCTTTACAAAAACAGTGTGATGTTTCTACTTGCCAATATGTAACTGAGATTATAGTTTTGGTTACACTGATTACAACACAAACAGGTAAGCAATCAGCAACTAGAAGCCCACAGGAAAGGCCATGGAGTGCTGCAGCCAAGCTAGTGCTAAACATCCACCAGAAAAAACATGATTTCATATTCTACTGCTACAACAGTAACTTGTCTTCAAGTAGTGGTGGGAGCACAGTCAAGTTTTCCTTTCAAACTTTCATTTCCATGTGCAATGGAAAGCTGTTAACATTTTTGACAAAAACAAAACCCAACAACAAACATTGAGCTTTAGAGCACTGTGAAACTAGCGCACAGCCCCTCTGGGTTCCAGCCTAATGGGAATCATGAGATGTGATTTGGAGAGCTCACATCTTATCAACAGATGAGGCCCACAGATTGACAGAGAGCCATATAGGCTTAGTGAGGGAAAAGACCATGACTAACACGGCAGACAATTAAGGCATCAGTGCACCATGGGGACAGCAACGTACATTTACAACGTTTATTTACACTTCATGGTGCAAAACACTTTTTTTTTTTTTAAACCAACAGTCTGATGCAACTTGCTTCGTTGGCCTCTCCAAACCAGAGCTGCCCTCCCACCTCACCACTTCAGGGACAGGATTTACTGCTGCTCTCTGGGAGCAAAGCCGAGTGCCTCTGAGGACTCTGTTTGGATGACCTCTCAGCTATGTAACAGACCAATTCTGAAAAACATGGTGTGTGTGTGTGTGTGTGTGTGTGTGTGTGTGTGTCTTTGTGTGGAAACATTTGGAAAGATTGATGTTGATGCAAGTCTAAATGTTGTGCATTTTCCTGGATGGTGTTTTATGATTATCGAGTGGTTTCTGTGTGCATGTGTAAGCCACACAACATCCCTGAGGATGGCATCTTTAAATGGTGTGATTTAAAAAAATAAGAAAAAAGAAAAATCAAAGCTTTAAAGTTCAGTCAGTACCTGACAGCTTTATGGAGGGCTGTGTGATTGGCATGGCCACTCACTCCTCTTCCATCGAAGGTCAGCACCTGAAACAACAAAATATCTCATTGTGTGGGTGAAGAGCCAGAATCTGGGTATCTAAAAGTGAACTGAAATAAATGGAGGCAAAAACAGAGGGAGAGATTTTTCTTGGGTTTGTGGAAAGGTTTCTGTGTCTGACTATGGAGCTGCTTGGCAGCTGACAACTGATATTTAAAAACCTTTTTCTGTTTGCATTTTTGCACACCAGAGGAAGAAAGAGAAAAAAAAATCAGGTCAAAGGGAAAGAAAAAGTGCTTGACTAAAGACTTGGCATTTGGTATGCTCAGGAGTATTCTACCATGACTATGTCTTTGCAATCAAGCACAAGTTTCAGCTCCCAACCACCACATTTTATAAGAACTTTGAATCTCTTCATTCTTGCTGGCTTGTATATGGAAAAGCAGTGGATTGACACACAACACACACAAGGAAACAATATAGTTCAGCAGAAGTATAAAAGTAATTTAGGTATATATATTCAATAGAGAAGATGTTTATGGGTGACATGATTCTCCAGTCTACTTTTTGGTCTGGAGGCATTTTTGTGCTGCAGAGCCTGACAGGATGGGAGGAGACGGTGTGTTTGTTTGTCGCCTTTGATAACATAAAGAGATCAGCAACTACAAGATAGAAGAACCCAGCGGTGTGTAATCATCTTCCCTAAAGAACTGTGGGTGTTGTTGATATTGCTGCTGTACTTTCTGTTGGTCTGAGCATTTGACTATACTTGCCCCTGTTAAGATAGATGGATGAAAATTCTTTGATTCTAAATTTGCCACATTCCCATTAGCTAATAGTGCGGAACTACACTGGGACAGATAAGGATTTGTGTGTAAACACAGAAAAAGAGTCCAAACTTTCTACTGCAGTAGAGGCCACTTCCCCTCATTTTCAGGGAGGCTCAAAGTACAGTCTGATGTGGACAAAAAAAGACAGCGGCTGACAGGACTATTACACAGACCACAGTGAAACTGGGATAATGAGCGAGAAAGCGGTGGAGCCAAAACATATTGTAAAAACAAAACAATACATAGATTTTGTACACAGAATAGCAGGGAAATTGTGTGTTAACATCAAACAGGAAATGGCAGAAAAGCCACTGCTTTGAAAGAAAGAATTTAGAGCTGAGCATACCATGTTGAAGGAGTGAACTCTTATGTGCTTCACAATTATAGAAGAGACCAATGAGACACTCCATTCTGCTTTGGGATCGTCTGGAAGTTTTCTGGAGGGCAAAGAAAGGGATCCTGGTTATCTACTAAGTTACTTAGATACAACAGTGTTTAATGAGAACTCAAGAGCATTCTACACAATGTATTAAACCTGCTGGGTGTTAGGCTGAGCTGTCTTATTCTTTTCTGAGCACCAGATTTCTGAGTGCAGATTTAACCAGGCATTTGAAAAAGAAAAAAAAGAGGCTGTTGTGGAATGCAAACACAAGGGAGTGCTGCTGGGAAGTCTAGGGGTTAAGGGTCAGAAGGCCCTTAGCATCATGTTCATCTGCGACTGCAGCCTGGAGACAACACAGAGCGTACATCAAACATCACACATGGCCAACTCAAGCTTTAGGCCTTACTAAACATGCACAGACTGCCTTTTCCCCTCAGTTTAGAAAATAAAAGCATTGCTTTCTATGGTTGTTCAATGTCCCACATGAACTTGAGACAGCAGCCACAAAAAATAAAGGGAGAAATGTGCTTAAAAACCTAGTCAGGCAGACTCAGATATGAGGTGGACCAACATGGTTCACATAAAAAACAAAGTCTTGAAGGATTGCATTTCAAATGGAGCAGATCAAGTTTGTCATTTATCGTTTCTCTGCTTTATGTTGATCAAAAACACAACTAACAAAAGAAACTGACAGGACAGTTTGGAATAGCAAACTGTGAGGGTCTTGGTTCAACGAGATAAGCAGGCAGATCAATGACATGACGTGTTGTTGTACAAATGGGGTAGCACAAGTGACATGCATGTGTATATAGATGTAAGTGCATAAAGTGGGGGTAGGTGTGGGGGGGTGTCAACGGTTGTCCCCCTCCCCCTTATTGCTAACAATGAGCCAGGACAGTTGAGTTAATAGAGGGGAAGTGATGGATTAGGCCACAAATCTATTGGCTGCCAGTGATGTGAGGGTCAAGCTCTGGTGTAAGGGGTGGTGAGGTGGGGGTTGGCTATGTCACAGGGAGAAGGGGCGGAGGGTCAGGGGTTCAGAGATAGTTTAAAACTGTCTGTCATCGAGTGAATGCACTGCTGTGACACTTTGATACCAGTGACATATCATAAGCGCTGTGTGTGGGTTTACAATGAAACTGTGAAATGGAATCTTGTTTAGACAAATGTTAAATCATTTTAATTAGTTCATTAATTAATTAATAAAACACAAGGATAATGTCCTAATTTCTGTCTGCTTTAGACAGAAAGCTAATAGAAACAAGCAGAGGCTTCTGTTAGAATTTGGCCAAAGTGCATGTATATTAAGTACTGAAATATCACATTGAGCTCACAGCTATCTAACTATCTGTTTTTTGAATACTGCATTTTTTTTCTCACTGCATTTATTCATTTATTATTTTAGACGTTTTGCCTTACAACTTGACAACCACAGCTAAGCACAAGCCTGCAAGGAGGGGGTGAAAAAAAAGAAAAATGAACAAAGGATATAAGACACCTGACCTTTCTAAAGCAGGATGCAGGCAGAGTGTCAGCTTCACCATGGCAACAGTGCAAAATGTCCTAAAGTAACCTCCACAGCTCCCCCTTTGTAGCTTTGCATGTGGAAGTCTAATTGCTTGCAGGCATCTGTATGCAGTTGTTGAACTTTGGTCCAGTAAGGGGATTCTGTGTGTGTGTGTGTGTGTGTGTGTGTATCAGAGAAGGCTTGTTTAGTCTGGTCACATGGACCACAGGCCTGCGAAACTGCCAGACTTCTGTCCACACAGTCATATTATATGTCCTGCTGGGAACGGCTGAGATGCCACTACAAACTGACAGTACGCCCACAGGATCCCACTGTAATAAGGCAGTTACAACTATAGTAACAACACCAACAGACACAGGTTGTTTCACAATGTTTTGGAGACATTTGTGGTTGCAGGTTTTGCCAATATTCATGTTGAGGTACTAAACTTTCATGAAAATAACCATGAAATAATGTTGTTGTTTTTAAAATAAGTTGTGCAGAAAAGGAGGAATATAATGTGACAAAATTAAAGTTTGTTGCTGGCTGTGGGAGGCACTAAATGTAAAAAGCAACTGGAAACACACAGCCAGAGGTCAGTGGCAAGGCTGGGACAGCTCACCGCTATTTACTGCTCCCTGCCATGTGCTTAAAAATCAGCGAGGGCTATTTTTACCACTGATCAATGTGTATTTAAACCTTGTGCGGGGATAGGGTGCTAACTGCAGCAAATACGTATTTTCTTTCCAGAACAATACATGCATACAGAGAATTACAGGAATTCAATGAAAAGCAAAAGCTTTCCGTTTGAGATTGAAGATTTATTTAACTCAACTAACGTAAGTTATCATGGATGGAGTCAAACGGTTAAAATGAGAAAGAAATGCAGGGGGTGAGACAGTTGAGAGTTGCCTCAGTTCAGTCTGATGGATAATGTAATGAAGAAGTGGAATGGTTGGATTTGTGCAGTGAGCAGCTATAATCGAGTCCAGGGAGCAGACAGAGGTCAAGCCAGTGCAAGTGTAGAGGCAGCAGAGCGTGCTCAGATCGAGCTTGATCACAAAGGCCCCAAAATGCACTGGGGCCCCAGATACTGTCAACACAGCTGTCCTATTCATTGAGAATTAAAGGGAAAATCCTATTTTAAAACAGAATTCACGTGTTATTCCTGTTATTCCATAGGCTATGGTTGTGAGTGAGCAAGTCTCACTCAAATCGTGACACAACTCACACTGCGCGCTGGACTTTTGTTGTAAAGTTGAGACTTTAGCTCGGAAAGTCCAGTGGATCCTGTGCACCCCACTACCCTGGTGAATGCGATGGCAGTACATAGTCACAGCCCATATTGCAATCTCTTTCTTATTTCTAATACAGTTTGACCCGGGTTGACAATATTTTCACTCCACTTGTAAGATGACAATGTTAATTAAGGTGTCCTGTGGAGTTTTCTTGTAAACAAGCATAAACAACAAGCCACTCATAGAACAACTGCTCCATAACACTACCAGAGGTCAAAAACTCCACAGGGAACCATTATTTCTTATAACAGGATGATATGAATTACATTTGGCCTTATACAAATACACTGCCAGCATTACATTAATTTGAACCATGACAGGATTTTAAGTGCGATGGCTAACTTTCCAAGGCACAACACACTTGCCGGTTTGTGTTTGCATTACAGTAGAAATAAAACCCAGCTTGGCATACAAACTCAAGGCAAATATTTTGAGCCCACAAAGGTTTTGTCCTTTGATAGCATCACATAAAAATCTCAGTTCTTGAGGCAAGGCGCTCATTTTCATAGCTATTGTGCTTGTTTTAGACTTGACATAATATTTGATGACTTCATTGTAAGCCTTCAACGCATGAGAGATTTGCCTGGAGATCAGTAGCGCAAGTACTGTATATAACCACCTCAAGTCATCATTGTCTAACCCATTATCCATCTAAAGTCTGCATGAGTTTGTGGGGAAACCAAACAGTGATTTAGTCTCTGTAGTTTAACAGTTATTTCCAAAATGACTAAAGCTTATAGGAGTATTGTTTTACAGCTGCACAAACAACAGAAGCCATGATATGTTTACCATGCAGATCCAAAATCCAATATCTTTCTCCATATCCTCTACAGTTTCCTCATTGACAACAGCTTTATAGGTTAATGCGATTAAAGCAGTAGCGAAAATACAGGAAACATAACGGATAAAACTGAACTTTGCAATTATTTGCCTACAAAACACACTATGATGTACAAGCTATTTAAGAAGGTCAATGGACCTTGAATAATTACTCCCAGGCTCCCATTCCATAATGAAAGGTTACAGCACGTGCTACAATACATGGCATGGATGGGTGGTAAGGGAAACAAAAACATTGTCTGTTAAGATCAATAGTTTGGAGAAGACTGATATGGAACTGTAGTATATGAAATCATTTACTCTGTGTTTAAGCGAAACCCATTTATAAGTAGTTTAATGAACATATTCCTACATTTTGTCCATTTATATAAAAGAGGATATACACAAAGTATCAATATAATGCAACTAACCAACAAACTACAGCCTCCAAACAAAAACATATCATTATAACCTACATGCTGGTAGGAATAATTGCAGACTGCATTTGTTTTAGCTAGGCATACCTAATAAACTGGCAACTGAGTGTAAATGCTGAAATTACTTTGATAAGACACACTGAGCTTGTGTTTCTATTCAAATTGTCTTTTTTCTGTTCTCTACCAATGTTTGCAATGCATCTTTTTCTTCCTCTGTGCACAATAAAATGACCAGTAAGAAAAACAGGGAAAGGTCAAGCCAAGGATGTACATCTGCACATACTTGGCCAGAGAAGGTTAAGAGCAAAGCCAAAGTGTGGCT
>NW_023339763.1:19582467-19609388 GCF_004916995.1 Morone saxatilis | reverse complement strand
TTATACACAGACACACACACAAACAATGTTCTCTAGGGCAGACAACCTGGGCAGGCTGCCAGCTTATTACTCTGAGTTCCAGGTTAGTGCCAGAGTTCATACAGCCTCTCTTGGTGAGCCAACACGTAGACTCACATGTAGGCAGCCCTGCGGTTCTTAGAAACTCAAAACATTTTCAAGGGAAGTTGCAGGATTGATCCACAGGGGGAAAAAAAATCCTCCTTTTCTACATCACCTCTTACCACTGCTTTCTCTGTAACTTGACCTTGCCAATAGCCAGAGCCTGGAGAGTCTTACAGCTGCATCAACAACAAAATATAGGAGAAAACAGAAGAAGAGCGTGTTCCACAAGAATTTGCAGTTCGAAGTTCTGGCTCCCAGTTCTCTCACAGCTTTAAATGTGAAATGACAATGGATATGAAGGAAAGAGCTATAGCTGTTTCTATACATCTTTATATCATTCCATGGTGACAAAAATACAAATATTTTATTATCTCCACTAGACATATGTAAGTCTGTCCACTGTGGTGGCAATTTGTTTAATACAGCATACAAAGTATGATCTTGTCTTTCTTTAAGGTTTTATTCAAGTCATCCATAAATGGTTGCAACGCGACCGTCACACACTCTTGTATGTGAAAGTCCGAAAGACAGAGTCGTCTAGACCACCTGGTTCTTTGGATCACAGCGGTGAGCGAGCTTCGGTTCTCAGGCATCAGGCCCTCACTTCTCTACCCTAGTTTGGAGGGGAGGTTGAGGTCAGAGTCCCAGACTCTAGCCAGGCACAGTCTTTACCTTCAGCCATGAGTGTCCGAAGTCCTGTCACACGAGTGATCCTGCCGACAACGCCAAAATGTCCATGGCTTCTTTTTCTTTGAACTGTTATGTTCCAGTCACAAAGCTGGAATGTGCATCTATTTTTTAACCAATAATTGTTCTCAATCCACAAGAAACTCGTCAGGCAGGAGAGAGTAGCACCCTTAATTTCACCCTCTACCTCTGGGATATGCTAACACATTGCCAAGACAAGAAACTCCAATAAAACGTAAACAGACACTTTGGTATGGAACCCAAAATTACCATCTCAGGCTTGTTTTCAGCAAATCTAAACTACCTCGCTCAGTGGCTTCTAATCAATGAAGGACTGTATTTGTGTTGCACCAAAATATATTGTACTTTCATTTAGTTGTGAAGAATAATAATTCAACTAATACCTCAGTCATCCAAATGTATCCAATTTCCCCTTAGGAATCATTGTTATTAATTAATCCATCGTGACTGCTCAAGCAGGTTGATCAGTCCCTCCAGGAAATTGTGATCGCAAAAGGTAACGCAAATTCAACCAATCCCTGTGAATTCTGCGCAACCTTGCTATTTTGTTAAAAATATAATAATATAATATTAAAAAATACTAATCACAACTATATTAACAATTTGCTAAATTTGTTCTGTAATATCATTACACAAAAATGCCTAAAAACATTGCAACATGCATCATATTTTTTGTTGTTAAAAGCTGCCGTATAATCAGGAATTTTAGGCCGCATGTCATCTCATTTATTTCCCAGTGACCCAGAGGTAACACATCAGGGCAGCTTTGTTGTAGTGAGAATGGATGGGGGTGATTTGTGGTCAACTCTCTATTTGTTCTGATAGACACTGGGTGGTGGGGAGGGGACTGATGGGCTCCAACAGAAAGACATGCTGAGAACCTGACTCCTGAACTGAAGGCGGCATAAGTACATTTTGTTATGTGATGTTTTTAACCAACAAATAGCCTCAGTATTAAATCATATTCAGAGTGAGCAATGCACGTGAACAAACATGTTTAACACACAAATCTGAATAATCAACAGTGCAAACTCTTGTGCGAACACATTGCATTGCAATTTGCATGTTGTGTATTTGGTGCAGACGGTTGCTTACTTATGGTCTATTATGGTGATTCTGGATTCTGGTATCCCCAGCACGGCACAGCTGTTGAGAAGTTCTTGTTTACGCTGAGCTCCTTGTTTGTAGTAGTTTCCTGTATATTTGGAGGACAATTTAGGCTATAGATTATCATAATGAACGGAAAATATAAATACAGGTCTAAATCAGTTATTTTGAAAAATCATATTTTCTTTAGCTGTGTAATAAGTCTTCAAACATCAGTTAAGTTGGATCTAAATGGAATAAAGTGCTGCACAGATGTGAAAAAAAAATCATATTTTTTAAATTAGTACTACAAACAACAACACCTTTGGAAATTAAGTGGGTTCGGTGACAAAGGTTGATGCTTTTCCTTTCTAAAGATTACATTTATACTTGCCTGTAGTTCACCAAAGTCACCATTGATTATTTTGGGTTCTAAGATGATGGACACCACAAAGTGTTTTTTTATCATTTGATTGTGTTTCTTTACCCTTCTTTCTTAGATTTTCCTATTTTATCCAAATACAACTCTTGGCCTTATGACATCTTTCTAATCACCAGTGGAAAAAGCAAGACTGACTTTCTTAACTCATAAAACAGTTAACAGCAGAGTGATTTAGTCACAAAAAAAGATTCTCTTTGGTCAGATTAGCAACAATATTTTAAACTAATGAATTCATTAATAACGTGGTTAATCAAAAGCAGTTTAAGGCACCGCATCTATCAGCATAATACAGTCAGTTATTTAGTCAGTCGCTCTATCCATAGCAAACACCATTAAACCTGACACTGATAATGCAGACACTGTGCTATATATGTGATGCTTTGCTCAATGGCTGACAAAGCCATGGCACTGTTTTGTGAGAGCTGCTGTTTCACTTTCATGTATTCAAGCCGACATTCATCTTTCTCTCTAACTTTGCACTGACTTACTACCATTATATATGCAAACAATAGAGTGCTGTCACCGTACCTTCAGACAAACACAGCAAATGAACGCTGGCGTTTAACTGAACGAGTCGTATGACTGTTGGCGCGAAGAACATACATTCATCATCCGGATGCGCAGTAACAACCAGAGCTCTGATATCTGCGCAGTCTGCGTCTCTGCTCGACGAAACGTTCAGGACACGTTTCAGCGACTTCACTAAAGTTCGCCGATGTCGATAGTAAAGGCATTTTATCCAAATCAAATAGGATAAAACTATGAAGACAGCCAGGTAAACACTCATTATTTTGACCGTTACCGTAAACAATCCGTGTAGGGACAAAAGTCTAACATGCAAATGGTTCCACGTGTAAAAAAAACACATTATGCAGTCTGTCTGAGATATTTAACGTTACCCATTCTTCAGAGGGTGCAATACGTATCACATCAAGTCAAACAAAGCAATAGCTGCCCACTTTTAGTCACACAATAATGTATTTTATTCACTTGGAGTCCCTGTTGCTTTCTTCGTTTATTTGAGTTTAAATCAACAAATTAGGAGAACAAAAATATAAATACGATACAGAGTAATTTTCTGGCATATCTGAATAAAGATGACCTGGAAAATGTGTAATAAAGTTCTATAAATCAGGCGAAATGTGTGTATCTAAAAAGTGAAAACGACAAACACCAGGACCATTACCCTGTTGGAGGGACTATTTAGCTGTCACACTGCCTCATCCTTGCAGGTATATAAAAATCCAAACTCATTTTTTAAAAGTATTTATCAAAAGATTCATATAATAGCCGATTACTTTTACACTCTGGAGATTATAGTTTTCTCTGTACATACACATTTATTGAGGAGTAAGAATACTCTGTGTATTCAACCGAGTAGGGACAGTTTATTTTACCCTGTCAGGACATCGACCGACAAATGCGGCGCAGCCTTCAGTCTGCCTAGTCGTCCACAGCTCATAACCCGCGGATTTACAATCAACAATTGACACATAATTCTGCCCAGGGATACCTTTCTCTCCCATCGGTATATTTTCTAAATATGAGGTGAGTACAAATCGCTAACATGCATAAAAGCAACATGTCTAATTAGCACGCTATTTAAGCGCCCCGGTCTACGCTGAAAATCTGCCTTGCAAGATGGCGACGTGGTTGAGAATTCAAAGGTGAAATACAGGCTAAGTTAGCTAGCTAGCGACAACAACAACATCTTAAACGCCGTGTTACCACACTCAGGTGTTAACGTAGCATACACTTTGAAGTTGACGTTTATTATTGTGCATGTTTTTGGTGCATTTCCGGAAAAGCTCTCTGTTGTGGAAATAGACCCATCCCCCAAGATAAGCTACAAATCCAATTGCGTTTATATGACAGTATGGTGTTAAAAGACAACAATAACAACACACAGCAGCAGTATTTCCCACTGCTGGGCTGTGCATGGGGCCACGAAGTTCGTCATGGCTGCTGGGGTCGCATAGAAATCATCAGAGAGACCACTGTAAAGGCTTTCTGAAATGAACTTTATCAAGCTCTTCATCGTGAAACGACGTACGCTGACCAGAAGCAACGTTCATTTTTATAACATGAAATTGCATGCCTTAAACCACGTCGGAAAATACAATTAAAGACTGTTGACGACAGAGGAAGGGGAACACCCAGTATGTACTGTAGCCACAGTTTCTTTTATCTACATTCATGCTCCATGTTAAAAGAGATGGGACAGTATGTATTTTGAAAAGGTCCATTAAATGAGTCCCATCATGGATTTCTTTGCATGTTATCACAACAGCAGGGATACAATCTGAGAAACATGTTATGGATAGTCAGCTCACAAACAGCTGATTCTGATGTGAGCATATTCATATTATCCTGCTTCCTCAGTTTGCTTTGAGTAATAATAAAAACGATTCACGGATTTAATGTCTTGCTAAGCAGGGAGGATGCTGTGACATGAGCTTGAACCCAGGAGGTCTGCTGTTTGTTCCTTCTTTTATTGGGAACACAGAGGAGCAAATTATGTGTTTACAATTTTGTTCCAAGCATTACAGACGATTTCCAAAGGAACAAGACTGCATTTGAAAGATTTCCTGTTTCATTGACTGTCAGTCATACTGGTAAACATTTGGTCATCACCTCAGAGTACAACTCAAGTTCAACATTTTTAAGCATAGATTTTATTTCATTCAGCAATGTTATCAATTTCAGTAGAACAAGTAATTGATCAAATTCAACTCAGGGTAGTAGAGACTGTAGGTACAAGTTAAATCAGTTTAGAGAAATGGGACAGTAAAAGGAAAACAAAAAAAAATGAGGTTGTAATATTTTGAGGCAGCTGAAGTTCTGCTGCGTGCTCTTTTTCTTTTGTTGTTTCATTTGCTCCTTGCTGTAACAGTTTGCTTCGAGCTGATTTGTTCTCCCTTAGTTTTGGCTCAAAGCCAAAAGGTGCTGCTGAAAATGAGAGCCTCATATACAGTTAAGAACCATATTGACGATCAGTCTGCGGTCGGCTTTGTGTAGAAGACGTAGGACACAACCTTTGTTACTGCTTTTTTGTTTACAATAAGATACAATACAATGTTATCTCATTGAAATAGAACATTTTCAGTATAAAATATATCTTTAGTTCAAGGTTACAAAAACAGCAGTTACATTTACCAGCTGCTCCGACTGCGACACGTTAGTTTTTTCATCAGTGACTTTGTCAAGACACTGATGATATTTTTAGTATCAGTTCTGAAAATGTGAAAGTGGATAAAAAAATGTGGGACCCACCAAACTCTGTGGCCTGTGGACTGAAAAAATAAAATAACAGCTTCCCACCCTGGTTATGGTGGCAATGATTGTAGCTTTTCCAAACCTGAAGTTAGCATCATGTCTTGGCATGGTGGTGAAGCTGTAAATCTCAGACACAGAAAGCCCCAAAGAGCTCGGACTTGTGATGGCTCCCTGTGAAGAATGACACAAAGGACCAAAAAATAAATAAATCCAGTAATATTTGTAAGAAAACAAACATGCAGAGAATTTTCTGTGTGTGTTTAGTAGCGTGTTTTTGATACCCATAAATAATCCTAACTAGCTGCAGAATACTTAGATATCACGTATGTTTTCAAGTTGGTTTATTTGCAGAAGTTCATCAGAAGGTGCTGCGCGGCTGCTGGCTGTGTCCTGGGTCCTGTTCTTTGTACATTGCTTAATTTGATCCAGGCTATAACATGATAAGAGCTAAAATAAACTACTTGGTTATGTGCTACCTTCCATCCAACTCCTATGTTTGTTTAAATGCATTAAAACATTTGACTTGCATGACATGTAAGCTTAGAGATGGCACCTTTTTTCCAAAGCTACAGAGCAAACCTTAATTAAAAACAGGAATTTTTCCAATCAAAAAAATATTCTAACTATGAAATGACACACCCTACCAATCCCTTTAATAGGCAACAGATCGTTTGTAAGAAATGACATTGACATCGATCTGACTCTGTCATGTTTCATGTGTAAAAAATGTGTTCATAATTCAGAAAATGTTTTCATTGTTTTGAATTTACATGTAGAATCATCAGAATGTTATGATTAAGCTCACTTTTGTTCAAGCTCATCGTAAGCTAAACTACTTCTCGATTTGACCATGGAAGTACATATTATTACATTTGCATTGTTTTGTTGTTGTTGTTGTTGTATCAGTTTTATTTGATTGAATTGTATTTTCTATTATGTCACTAAACCAGCACCTTGGCTGGTGATTCTTCAACATCCTGCAGTGCATTTTCTCATTAAAAAAAGATTAATAATCTTTTTTCATGAGAATTACATTCACATGCAACTTTTTTGAATAAGCATAATGCTGTCTAAATTGTTTATTAACATATAATGATTCTATGAAAAACGTATGTGCTCATATGCTTATACTGAACCTATCTACAAAATGTTCATTGTCATAAAGTTTTTTCTTCCAATTTTAGCATGATTAAGGCAAGATTACCTTAAGACAACTAAAAATACTCGGGTACGGTTGGAGAAGATCTGAATGTTTGATATACGGATGGAATTTGAAAAGGTCTGGCTCTGATAATGCAGCTGACTCAGAATAAGCCTGCTTTTTGCATGTTTGAGCTTTCTAATGTGACAGCAGCTCCACATGCATTTTGGAAAAATACAGGCTAATAACAAATGGTCAATAATCAAATCAAGTTAACTCAGCCATCCGTTTTTAAAGAACAGGCCCCTGTTCTTTCCGCCCACAGAAATATTGTTTTGGTGCTTTCCAGAGCTGCAGCTGCAAGTTGTTTTTTATGTATGACTTGTTCCAAGAGCATCCTTGCTCTTTTGGCTTTAAAGCCTTATATTAACGCCCCTGCAAGGTGAAGTAAGAGCTTAGAGTGGTGTATTTTGGATTTGATTCTAACCTTATTTTACCTGCACTGACAGCAGGAGGTGATGTCAGCAGGGTAGTGCTTTAGGCCTTTACCCACCTGCATGGAAACACAGTAATACTTGAGAAAAGTAATAAAAGGTGTTGCTCCCTCTTGTGTTTAGTGTTAATGTAATGCATACTGACTTGATAGCATATCATATGCTTAATAGACCACCAGTGATGGCTCCAGTTCTACACTTTTTGCCTGATGTTGCAGCAGCAGGTCTCTTAAAATGCAGTATCTTTTGACCATACTATCTAATATTGTCAATTTAACTTGGTATAAATTCATCTTAGTCAATTTTTAGATTATTTCTCACACATAAAGATATTTAACAGGCATCAATATATTCATCTTAATGTCTGAAATGTGACTTTGAAAAATCAGTTGGGGCAATCCCATGTACCCAGGCTTGCTGCAGTGGCCATGGTTTCAAGTCCCCCCAAAAAAAAAAATATTACCAAAAATATCTATGATGTTTCTGTGCAGGTGGTTTGTGTCTCCGACCATGGTCTAGCTAACATCTCCAATCCGTGAAGCAGCAGCAGCCCGCTAGCACTGAGCCAAGATGTCCAGTAGCTCGGGCTACCCCCCCAGCCAGGGGAGCTTCAGCAGCGAGCAGAGCCGGTACCCACCACATTCTGTCCAGTACACCTTCTCTGGCACGCGCCACCAACAGGTAAAACCTTCCTTCTGCATTGTTGTGGTTGAGCAGACTTTTTTTTTTTTTCAGCTTTGTTTAGTTAAAACTTAAGGAGTATGTTTGACATTGCTATATATGTTCTCTTTTACAATCTGAGCTGCACGTTGGAGGAGTACTTTTACTTTTACTTTCATAAATGGTCTGCTAAGTCATTCAACAGGCTCATGTGTGGCAAGCAAGAGGCCGGCTAGCATTTGAAATAAGAAGGATGATTCTTCTTGGTGATTTGGGGCTCTGGTGAGACGGACCAAAAGGGATGTTAGGTTCTAGCTAAGGAATGTGTGTGCTGTGAGTGAGTTGGGTTCAGACTTTAAATTCAAGTTCAGGATTGCAAGTAAAATTTGAAGCTAAGGGGACTAACAATAGTTTATTTACTAAATCTATTAATGTGTTGTGGGGCAATCTCGACAGAAGTGAGATATTTGTGAAACAAGGCCTTTTGGGTGTACCCGCTGATTTCCCGCTTCATACAGGAAAAGAGCTAGAGGTGGTGGCGCCGCCTACCTTGCCATATTTGATGTGGCTTCAGCCCAAACTCTGCTGCAGCTGTAACAGCCATTTTCCTGCGTAGACAACCTCTAAGGGAAATGTATTTTTATGACTTACTTAGTTTAATGTTAAATTAAAATGTAATTAAATAAATGAAATACTAATGCTTATAAGTGTGATACAATATTTTGGATTTTCAGTTCAGTCATAATTATGCAGCTCTATAAAGTTTTATAGTATTTAATTGTATCCCACTTTACTGTTGCATGTTAATTTGACTGTTGTGAATATTGGATAATGTTTGTTAGCTATTTTATCATACTTCTTAGAAGCTTACTTTCACAGAAAACTGTCAGCAGTACATTTCTGGGGATTTGGATTGTTTGCTTAAATCTGGGGAAAAACTGGAGTTTTCCTGTAACTGCATTTGCTTGTTCAGGTTTGTTTGGAGGTCACACTGTGATGATAACATTTGTGTGTTCTTTACCCAATAGCTTTTTGATAAAAGCTTTGGAGTATTAAAAAGCTTTGAATCAAGTTTCTTGACATTGACAAAATCCATTTTGTTGTGCCAGATAACAGCAGTGATACTGGTTCAATAATTTCACTGTGCACTGACTGGTTTTTAAAGAGGGGGGAAGTCTTGGTTCACTTCCGGGCAAGCGCTGGTTCCACACGTGTTTTTTTTTTTTAAATTCTTTCATCCTTCTGATATTGTGGTATTCTGTTTTGAAGCTACATGAGCCTCTCCTCCTGTACCTGCTAATAAATGTGTGCACCTTGTTATTTTAGTGACAGAGTGACATAAGTTGATAACAGTTGATTTGTTTTTAACATTTAACAATTAGACATTCAAATGCTGACATTGTGTCTGTCTTATACTTAGAGCTTCATAAAATGCCCACTGAGTTCATTAGGAATTCTGCCTTAATCAGATTGAGTAGAGCATAGAGCTTACAGGAAATGGGGTGGGTGAGATGGAGGGTGACATGAAACGATGAAAAGATCCCTGGCCGGACTTGAACTGGCAATGTTGCAATTAAATTGTCAGTGCCTTAAACCCGTAGGCCACCAGGACACCCCTTAGACAGCTTTTAACATAGCCCAATACACAATCAGTGTAGTTACTTGTGCAAGTTGAGGGGAAAGGGATTTGACGTTAAAAATGACGGTGTAGGACTTTGCCTCTCTATTGGCATCTGTGAAGTGCATTGTTATAGGTGTACCAGGTAACCATGATGTGGTTGTTTTTTCTTTTGTTTTCTGACACGCCCCACCCCCCTTGACCTTGATCAGATCGCTTTTTAAAGTTTTGTGTGGTGTGTACGTCTTGCCTTCAGGATTTCACCGTCCCAGACTATCGGACTCACATGCAAGATCCTCAGGGTCGGAGAAGACCATCCTTACTGTCTGAATTCCACCCTGGAACTGAAAGGTAAGGGCTTCACTCCATCCTACTGCCTAAATATCTGACAAAGGATAAGTGCACACTCATCAGGACATCCAGAGTGGGAGTTTTTAAATTCTTTTAATATTAGGGTCTGTAATGCAGAGTTGTTTTTCCTTTCTCGCTCCCTCAGGGATGCTGTTCCCAGATCATACGTCTCGACAACCGGATGTAGCTTCTGATGTGTCTGTAAATTTCTTGTTTACTTCTTTTCTTCAGGCCTCCAGAGAGACGCCATGGTTACGAACAGCAGTTTCACTCCATCTCAGCTCAGTCTGAGCATGAGGCCTTGGAGTCTAAACGCCCTCGCATGGAGACTGTTGCGGAGTCCCACATCACCCGCACCCCTCCCACAGCTGGGGGTATTGTCCTGCCCTTAACCCATTCAGTACAGGACAGTCTGAGAGCAACTGTGGAGGTAAAAAAGGTGGGCCTTGTTCCTCCTCTTTCTTTTGGTTTCACATTTGGTTTCAGTTGATTTTGTCCTCTTTATGCCATCATGCTGGCGACAGCTGTGGCGAGAGGCATTAGACTTTCAGGCTGTCCGTAAGGCCTTTCTTCCTTCCGTATGTCTGTCTGGGCCATGCTTGTGAGCGTGACATTTAATGAAAGTCTTTTAAATTTAGCACAAACACCCACTTGGACTCAAGGATGAACTGATTAGAATTTGATGGTAAAAGGTCAAGGTTATTGTGACCGAACAAAACCGGTTTTTGCCCATTACTCAGGAATTGATGCTGTAATTATGACAAAATGTCACACGGATGTTTAATGGGACTCAACAATGTTAAGTTTAACCCACAAGTCAAAGGGCAACTTCAATTCATAACTTGGGAACAGAAGGGGAGATTGTGCCCATATTTCACAGTTGGGCGGGCTCTGAATTGGTTTTGACACAAAGGTCAAAGGTCATTGTGACTTTAATAAAATAGGTTTTTAGCCATAGTTTAAGAATGAACTGGGCAATTCTAGATTTCACACGTGTCGACTGAGATGGCACAATGAGTAAACAATGACTGGCTTTTATCTTTCCCTCTAATCCATTCTGCCTTTTATTTATTGCCTTGTTCTGAATTTCGAGCATCATCAAAATCATGTGACTGCAAACAACGTATTAGAACATGCCTAGCTAATCATGATCCTGTGAGTGAGTTTCACCGTAGAGCCGTAGCATCTAAAAATGGAGAAAACAAAAGCACCAGTTTTTGTATAGCTAAACTCTATATAAGAATCCAGCTTTATATTATAATCAAGTACATGTATTATAAATATTCACTGGAATTATACATATGTATCATCAATATAGTGAAAACCTCCATTTAGCCAACAAATACACTGTTTTATTTAGTTCCTTCTAAGTGGTAAACTGCAGCTTGACTGGTTGACGGAGACACCACACTAATTCTAGTTTGACTACAAACTAAGTGAGGTGACACTGACTGTGTACTATTCAACTACTACACCATGGATGACAGTACTTGTGAACTTTTATAGCCCTCTCCCCATAATGAAAAATATCTTTTGACTTCTCTATGATTTATAATGTATGTGTTGT
The DNA here is from genome assembly GCF_004916995.1 of Morone saxatilis. NCBI lineage: Eukaryota > Metazoa > Chordata > Actinopteri > Moronidae > Morone > Morone saxatilis. The sequence goes on along the minus strand of NW_023339763.1, from coordinate 19,597,922 downwards.
ATACTATTTGGAAATCCTCCACCAAAATGTAGGACCTTTTATGAAACCGCCTTACTGGGGTTTTTTGACGTTTTGCAGAAAATGTTTGCTTGGACCGGACAAAATCATTCTTTTGTACAGATCTTGTACACATCTATAGTTTTTAACAAACTGAATGAACCTTTTTGTTTTCATCAGGAGTCTCAGTACACCGTCAAAGTGGAGTCCCCGTCCTCTGGTGGACCTACGCTACACATGGGAGATGAGCAGGACACTTCTCCTTCCAAACTATCCAAGGAGGAGCTGATCCAGAGTATGGACCGTGTAGACAGAGAGATTGCTAAAGTGGAGCAGCAGATTTTCAAGCTGAAGAAAAAGCAGGTTAGTTATTTAGTCAAACCTTTGTCTCTGAACATGTATCAAACACAATGGATGTTGTGTAAGAAAACTTGGCACAAGAAACAATTTCACTTGCTATTATAATTAAGCAAACCCACGAGAGGCTGAAGTGATGGTAATTTTAGAGCAGCAATGAGGAGTTGTTGTACACCACAAAAGCAGAAGTTGTAAAGGTCTTGAAGTTGAAAGAACAGGTTTGACATGGCTGTATCTGAAGGGAGGGATTTTACTTGCATATTGCCATGGATGTGTTCAGGTATCTGTTGTGATTTTAATAGTTTATTTATTGACAGTTAAATCCAGCCACAATTTAAATAGTAGTATTGTAAAGGGAATAAGATAATAAGAGACTGAAATGTTCAGTTGAAGTGACAAATGTAACAAGTTGTTGTCATCTCAGTCATTAATTTGTAGCTGGGGCAAAATCTAGCTTTGATTGTTTTCCAGCAGACCTCTTTCCCTCCTTGAGAGACTTGGTGTTCACTGTCTCTGGAGTTAATGTTAGCAGGCTCTGCTCAGTGTTAGTGAGGAGGCTCCTGCTAATCCCTGCAGGCTTGCTGTTCTTCTTGGTGTGGAGTTTTAATCAGCGCACAGCGCTCTAGGTTGCAATCGTCTGCACCAACAGTGTCTGAGGCAATTCACCTGAGCTATAAGATGCTTCTATATCATCTACTGTATTTCTTTTCTTAATAAGAAAATTCAAAAACTGAATTTCTAAAACTACAGGCTTATTTTTTTCATCTATCTTGATTAGCTTGTTTTTAATCTTGTTTGTGGCCCTTTTTCCTCCTGCTGTCTTTTTTGGAATTCCGTCTCATTAGATAGGAATGTAAGCTGAGCTTTTCTGGGAGAGAATTCTTCTCAGATTTTCAGTTTGTGTATTTCCCAAGATTGTCAGGGATTTATTTGTTTATTTGAGGTATTTCAGGAACTCATAATCTTGTCCCTGTAACCTGGTAGTTTACATAACCTTTAACTTGTAAACATTGACCTACCAAACACTCACCAGTTCAGCTTGTCTGCCAGCATCAGCATTGGCCTCAAAGGCAGACCCCTTCAGTTCTGTTAAAAAAAAGTTATACTTGAACAAGCCTGAGAAGAGAATCATCTGATAATGCCTGCATGGGCGTGCATGCGTCTGTGTTTTCCACCATGTATTTCATATGAAAACAAATACAGATAAAACCATACAAAATGTTTAGTTCATGTCATGTGTTTAGGGTCATGTATTTTCTGTATGTGTTTTGTGTTTGCTATTGGTCATAATGTTTTGTGTTGGTGTTGTCTCTTAGCAACAACTGGAGGAAGAAGCGGCAAAGCCAGTGGAGCCAGAAAAGCCAGTGACGCCTCCCCCAGTGGAGCACAAGCACCGCAGCATAGTCCAGATCATCTACGACGAGAACAGGGTTAGTCGTCTGCTGCAAACACCAAGCACAGCAACAACAAGCATCGGATCTGCTTAGTCATTTTGTTTGTTTCTAAACAATTTCAGCTATTTTATCTATCATCTCTGTGCATCCTCAAAGCTAGAAGAAGTTACCTTTGTTTTTTCAACAGGCCAAGTTAACCCGCTTAGATTGTGTGAAGCCTAGCTAAGCTGAGAACACATGCATTTCCAGCGCATAACCATGGCAACCACAGCCAACCAGTGACAGGGGTTACTTAAAGGAAGCTAAACCGATGTGTCTTTATATGTGTCTGTGTTTCGCTCTCAGTACTTTTGTAGTTTCTAACAGAATCTCTGGTTTGGAGTTTAGGTTCACTGTTACGTGCCTCCTCGTACATTCAAATATCAGCCTTATTTTACTCTTTACTGACGGCTTTCTGCCATATCTGAGCTGTGTTAAGTTACTACTGATGCAAACTGAATGTTTCTTGCTGCTGCAGCTGCTTTTTTGAGTGGTCTGCTGGCAAAACCAGTGAGAAGCTTTTATAGTGGAGCAGCTATGGGAAATGCAATGTTTTTGTCAGAGTTAGCAGAACGTCTTCACGGTACGGTTCTTGGCAAGATATGGCTGGAATGTTCAAGTATCCCCACCCCTGTCAAAAAAAACTGAATTTGGCATAGCAATGTTTTAATTTTCTGAAATAATATTCAAGCGTGTCTGCTGTTGGAATACGGTGGAATGTCTCGTGGTTTTGTAGGGTTAGAAAGTAATGTTTGTACTGCATGGTAATTTTGTCATATTTCTAAATTTATTTATGTTTATTTTTTTAATGAATTAAGAATACAGTGCATTAAATCCAAAGTCAAGGGCAGAGGCAGGCCTCATTATCTGTGTTCCAGCTGAACAATAGGGAAGTGAGTGTGTCTTTGTGGAGGTCACTGTAGTTCATGTCTGTCAGACAATGTTGTGGTAGGAGAGTGCTGAGACACGCCTTCCTTCTCAGTCAGCCATTAACCCTTTAGGCCGCAAAGCTGCTCCAGTGCACAGTTAGCTGACAGTCTGCACTGATCCAGGAAAACTGTTGTTGCTAACCCTATTGATTATACTGCAGGGGAACATTCTTTCCTTTATTTTTTATTTCTCTTTTTCTCTTATATTGTGTATCTCCCCTTTCAGGCAGGTGCAGCTGCTTAAATATACTTAAAGAGCAAATTAAATGCATCTAAAAATGTCTTTAGGGCACGGCACAAATATGCCTGCTGAGGCGAATGCGCATGGTCAACCACACACTTCTCTTTGCTTTTGGTTGAGGCAGATACTTTGCTGGTCAAAGTCAAAGTTGAACTCCATGCGAAGAGAAGATGCTAATTTGTGCATGAATGCCTGTGCCCTTATTCAGGACTTACGGTTATTATTGAAGTTTATGGTTTTCTGAATTGTTGTCTACAGATCACACCTTCAATCAGTAACTTAATAAACAAAAAAAACAAAAAAAGTCTCTTAAAATGGTCAGATGTTTTAGTGTTACATTTATTGCCACGTTTAGCTAGTTTCCATGCTGTAGCCACAAACAATAGCCCATGTATAACCCACACATAGTATTAAACACCTGATGGGAAGTTTTTCTAGGTGAAATGCTCAACTTGCTGTTTCTCTTTATTTTTTGTAGACATTCTAATTAAGATATGAACTCTTGTTCTTTTTTTTCTAGAAAAAAGCTGAAGAGGCCCATAAAATACTGGAAGGTCTTGGTCCTAAGGTTGAGCTGGTATGTCTTTTAATAGTTTAATATTTTTTGCTCTTGCATAAGCTTTGAGGAAGAGGTAATGCTTAGCTCAGTGGCAAGTTAGATATTACTGCTTGCCTAGTAGCTAATAATTAATCCACTGCCTATTCCTGGTCTGCTTTCTCCCTTCTTAGCCCCTGTACAACCAGCCATCAGACACAAAGGTCTACCATGACAACATCAAGACGTGAGTATCTACATTTGTTCCATAGATTAATTTCATAAACATCTGTCAGCTGGCACAGTGCAAGAACATTGTAGCAGACATGATGCTTATCAGACTAACAGGATAGGAACCATGTCAGCTGTTGCAAAGTGTTGCAGGTAATACTGACCTTAGCAAGATAAACCCAGCTGATAATTCTGTCTAATCTGATTGCTGAGTCATCCGTTTGAGTTGCCCTACTGACACCAAGGAGAGTGATTGAGAAAGGAAGTGAAAGAACTTGTGTCTGCGTTAGGTGTGTTTAAAGCAGAGATGTGTCGGGGGTTGAAGGCCAGACTGTCTAGGAACAAACTCCTATCAGTGTCTACTGTCTACCATGAAAGCAGCCCATCTGGCTCATTCCTTTATCAGGACCACCTCTGTGTGAATCTGCGCTACAGGCCACACTCTCAGGGTCAGCTCTCACTATTCTCTCCCCACAGACACAATCAAGTGTCAGAAGAGTTCCCAGTATTTTGTACGTACCACAGTAAAAATAAACAATGATATGTCCGTTGATAGGGGGGTTGGAAGATATATCAAGCTCTGTCACTCAAAGAACTATTGCAAATGTACACTTGAACGAGCTAACAAGCAAGTAGGGCATTACGTTTTTTTTAATGTGCTGTGCAACTTTTTAATGTGTGAGTGCCACAATCATTTTGCCATTGAACATATTAATATTTTAATGTCACTGAATAATGGCTGTTCTCTTTTAGCAATCAAGTCATGAGGAAGAAGCTGATTTTGTTTTTCAAGAGGAGGAATCACGCTCGTAAACAAAGGGTAAGTGTCCCCGCTGTTAGGAAAGCATGGTGGAAGTTCCAGGTATTTGTGTCAGTGCTCTGGACACCACATTAGTGGCGCCACCCATTTCCATAGTCAGTGTAACAGTCACTTGCACTCAGATGACCAGGGAAATATTATTGGGAACGTTAAAGCTTTTGATACATGGGATCTTCCCTGTTTTATGTTAACATTAATATTTTTGCTTGCTTAAAATGCAGAAGGCAGACATGAGACAGTTTGAGTCTTAGATGCTCAAAGACGACACAGTTTTATTATTACCCATTAGAAATTGAACCACTAGTACTGCATACTTATGTTTACTTTTTGTTAAGCTATTTCATTAAAAATCACAAATGTCAACTTAATGCTGGTACTGTAGGGACAGTTACCAAATCAACAAAGTCAGTCAGCTATTCTCTGGGGACTATTAATATAGACAAAATTTAATGGTAATCCATCCAAGAGTTAGGAGATATTTCAATCTTAGCCAAAGTGGTGAACTGACTGACCGACACTGCCATCCCTAAAGCCACGTTGCTAGCATGGCTAATAAAAATAATGCACTGATGTATTTACAGTACAGGAAACGCCCTGATTTCCCCTGTTTGTTGAAAAGTATTGTGTGGGCCAAGAACAGCTTTAATGTGCAGTATAATAATAAATATTGTCACATCAAAGAACAGATCTGGGAAATACGCTGGCCAAACAACCGTCTCTGTCTTTCTTATCAGTAACCAGTGATTTACATATTTCAGAATCACCTCATGTTGAAACACTTGGCTCTTTCTTTTTATTGCAATAGCTCAGTGAGTCCTACTTTTCTCTGGCTGTTCCATGTCAGGGTCAGACAAACCTTTTGGACAATGGCAGAGTGCACATGGCCTCATGCCGAGAGGAAGGTGAATTGTTTGTTGCTCGCTGCAGAGTGGAAATTAGGCTGTATTGTCCTCCCAGTACAGGAGTCTTTCCATATCTTCACTCAACATTTGAACTCTTACACCCCAGGAAATTAGTTTGGTTTTTGGTGCAGTAAATGTTGATTTTTCCAATAAAAACCAGATAGTTTTTGCCATTTCTCCTCTAGAAATATAATTTACCAGACCAATTGTAAATAAATCTGAATAAATACATATTGAGCTGATAATTGATAATAAGCTATTTTTAAGTAGGCTAGTTGCATCAGAACAAACTGTGCCTGGATCAGGACACAGAATTAGGCAACATTAACTCTGCTCTCACTTAGTTTCTGCAGAACGTCTGCAAATGGATTTACATTTGTTTTCATGTTCTTCTTTTAAAGATAAATTGCCACACTGATTTTACTGAGAGGTGTACAAATTTACAAAATTAAGCATGAAGTGATACTTTTCATGTTCAGCTAGGTAGTCTGATGGTTAGATTTGAGTTATTCTGTTTCCATTATTCCATTCCATTATCTTCTTTTTCTCTTCCACACAGCGACCTAGCAACAGATCACATCTACTGCACACTGAGCTCTATCTGTTGCTTCATCAGAAAACTGAGAATTTCTTGACCATTGCACATGTTGTATCTGAACTGTGCTCATTTGGGATCAGGACACTATGTATGAGAGTTTTTTATTTTAAATAACCTATCCTGGAGTTGCATAGCAACAGAAGATCTCAATGTGCTGTTAATTTGCATTCAGTCAGTGGTTTAAGAATACAGTGTAGATGTTATTTGGAAATGTGAAAATATCAGCTCCCTCATAATATCTGATATATGTATTCCATGTGGATCTTCTGGCTCATTGCATTGGCATTAAGTTCTTTTGGCATTACTGTAGTGATGGACGCCCACTCCTGATGTAGCATTTTCCATGCTGTGTACACAGGAACAGAAGATCTGCCAGCGCTATGACCAGCTGATGGAAGCGTGGGAGAAGAAGGTGGAGCGAATGGAGAACAACCCCAGACGCAAAGCTAAGGAGAGCAGGACACGGGAGTACTATGAAAGGCAGTTCCCTGAGATCCGCAAGCAAAGAGAGCAACAGGAGCGCTTCCAGAGGTAATGGTCTCTACCAGTGACTGGTTATGAAATGGGGATCAAAATGCTCATAGCCATTTCTGTGAGCCCAAATTCACATATTGAAAATGCCCAATTTTATTTACCAACAGTTCTAAACAAGATATTACTTGAGAAATGAATCACTTATGAAAATGGTTGCATATTAAATTTCAGTTAATTGAGTAATTGTAGAAGCTCTAATACAGACACATAATTGGCTGGTGGAAGGAGATTAAAGGTGGTGTAAACTATTCTAAGGAATGCGATTCTAATCCAGTACACTTTCTGTTAAATTCAGAAAATATCTTCTCATAGTCTGCTAGCTTTCTGCTCGGTGTGTCACAGCGCTGGCTCTGTACATAGGAAACAACAAAAGTGGATCGGACTGAGCCACACAAATTTAGCTTGTTGATTTGTGTCACATTACGTTAAATGACTTGTCCACTTTCTAGTTTGCCAAGATACACCGATCATCCATAACTTACTGACCTGACAGGTGAAGTGCAAGATAACAACTAACATATATCTGGTTATGCATGGCACCGTCAGTGGTATGTATATATTAGGCAGAATGTCACAATATGTGTCTCTTATCCCAGCGAGCTGTATGTGTGTTTTCTGAAAATAATGCAACCTAACGTATTTTCTCTTTACATGGCAGACAAGTTTACCGGCATATTTGAAATAAATGTGTAACATTTGTAACACACCATGTCTGTTTATTTTCTACAGGGTTGGACAAAGAGGGACAGGCCTGTCTGCAACAATTGCAAGAAGCGAGCATGAGATTTCTGAAATCATAGATGGCCTTTCTGAGCAGGAGGTGGGTACTATTTGGAGTGCATTTTAAATATATTACAGTGTAGGTGTTGAAACTACATAGCTAGGTGACAACAGTCCAAATATATGTGTTTCTTTTTTTTTTTTTTAAGAGGAAGAGATCTGTCGCATTTTACTTAACTACACCGTCCTACATATAATCTACATAAGACACAAAGGCAAGGAGCAGAAAGAGGGTTTATTAAACAAGGGAGAGTGTTCTGTAATTAAATAACTGTGACCACTTACCCTGTCTTCTTTCCACAGAACAACGAGAAACAGATGAGACAGCTGTCAGTCATCCCTCCCATGATGTACGACTCTGAGCAGAGGCGAGTGAAGTTTATCAACATGAACGGCCTGATGGATGACCCAATGAAGGTGTACAAAGCCCGGCAGTTCATGAATGTTTGGACCGAACACGAAAAGGAGATATTTAAGGAAAAGTGAGTTGTTTTTGTTTTGTTGTTGTCACAAGATGTCTGGGTCACCGTGTGTCCCTGTAAGTCTCCCATGCAGATGTGATTTATAGACCTCAGTGCCACCTTGGACTTATATATATTATATATACTTATATATATATATATTTATTATTTATTTATTTATATTATATATTCTTGGTTTTTGCACATGAATAATGACTGGCATCTCTTTCCAGGTTTGTCCAACACCCCAAGAACTTTGGCCTGATTGCCTCTTATCTAGAGAGAAAGGTAAACTACTGCTTGTACTTTATACATTTATAATAAATAACAGGACAGTCAGACAGCAAAGTCAAAAACACAAGAGACTATTGAAATTAAACTTGAAATTACAATGTTGTAATTGAGTCCTACAGGATGTAATGCAGTGATTATTTAAGCATTTGTTTTAAGACCCTTAACAACAATGAGTCCTGGTCTTTTGTGTACAAGATAGAGAAGTGTTGTTTTGTTGAACAGAAATATTAAAAACTCTGCATTTTGTGGGATCACATAATCTTTCATCCATTGTACACACATATCCACTCCAACTTTTGCATTTTGTGTTCATAATAACGTGTCATTTCTTGTTTCAGTGTGTTGCTGACTGTGTCCTTTACTACTACTTGACCAAAAAGAACCACAACTACAAGACGCTGGTGAGGCGAAACTATGGAAGACGGAGAGGAAGGAACCAGGTAAACCTGAGACTTTATTAAGTATCTGTTTGTTCCCACTGTGGTTAACAAGCTGCTGATTCCTTCTTTGTCTTCGGACCATTAAAGATGAAGACTCATAAGTTCAATTTGAGTTTAAATTAAGAAGAGCAGTGCTTCAACTGTGTTTCTAACTCTGTCAGGTGGCTGTAAGGTGTGATTGTTTCACATGCTGAGTTGGCAGCATTGGGTTTGTCTGACTCGTTTGCCTCGCCTGCTTCATCTTTAATGTCTCCTCGTCAGATTGACGGCTCATTTTGTGTGTGCAAGATATACAGCTTGTCTACCACATATATCACACTGTATGTCACAGATATGTGCCACACCTCTCTCTAGTATAAGGTGCCATGTATTTGGTCCCTACATTGCTGGTGCTATTAATGGGTCAGAGCAAAACAGGAAGTAGAGTGTGCGCTCCCCACTTTTTCTTTAATCCTGAGAAAGCAACCCTTGGATTATTGTGATATGACTTGTTTGCAGCGTTATCTGTAAAAGATATAATATGTATACTTTCAAATACAGTCAAATAAAGATTAAATAAGAGTATGTAATTATACAAATTTGCACACATTCTGGAAAATATGTTCAGGTATAATGAAAATGTCTCATGAAAGTCTCAAGTCTCGAGCCCGATGAAAGTTGAACCAAGTCTGCCAATGTACAGCTGAGCCTGATGACCTGCAGAGGCCACACTTTTTATAGAGGATAAACTAGCAGCAAATTTAGAAAGACCATTGCCTGCTAGCATTTATCAAATGTAATAAATAGTTCTATTTAATTCTCACTTTTCTCAGGCGCAAAGTCACAGAACGCAGCCCTGGAAGTGGCTGGCCCGCAAGTAAGATATAGACAGACTAAAAGATGCACTGCCCAGCTTTTAGCAAGACAGACAGACCGGATTGCTGTTCTCGCTGTTCACTCTCATGGTGTTTTTTTTTTTTATCTCTCTTTTCGTGACTAGAAGAATAGGTCTCCCATTGCATTCCTTCTCATTGAAGTTGTAAACATTGTGGGGCCCTATGCAACTTGTGCAGTGAGGTCATAGGGCCGCTTAGCTCTGGATGTCGTACATTAATAATGAATAAATTGTGTTTGCACTGGTGGACTGTAACAGTAGTTAACTATCTAACAATGTTGTATCCTCAAAATGCCTTGGTGTGTGTGTGTGTGTGTGTGTGGTGGTGTGTGTGAGAAGGAGAGAGAGAGAGAGATAAGGTATGGGAAAACACTATTTACTGTGTTCTGATCCTATAGACTGAGATTACACAGTGGAGACAAAAGGTCAGGCTAGGGTAACAGTCAGAACATATGGAAACACATACACACACTCCCAATTGGCAAATTATGTAAACGTGTGTGTATTGTGGCAATAGGATTTTCTTTCTTTTTAATTATTAAATATGTAGTAATACAACAAATGTAAAAGAAAAAGGAGCATACACAAGCCCCTACAGCACTGTCACAACACAGTTTCACAAAAATCAAAAGCCAAATGATGCAGAAAAGTCACATAAATTCATATTTTTATAATAATTAAAAGAAGTTGGATACATTTTGAGACGTGACCATCTGCTTGATCCTATTGCTGTCTCTGCTGCTTGTGGCTCCATGAAGATCTATTTGTCGCAGTATCAAGCATAGAGACACTGGATCTGCCTCTTTCTTTAAAGCATAAGTATGCAATCACTGTCAAAGCTGGAATGTCATCTTTGTAGATGCCAAAGTGAAAGCTACAAAGGGACAAATGTAGGGATATGATGTTGTGCACAGATTCAGTTCAGAGCTTTATGTAATTTGTGTCGCGCACCACCAAAAAGATGCACCTTCTTGCAACCCTAGTGGCATTAAATATTAATTCCACTCATTCTGGTGGATGGTTTCTCCTTAGTGGGCTTTTCCCTACTTCACTGATGCCACAGTTCTTGTACAGGACATTCTGTCGCTGTGTCGAGTACATCTGCTGTGTAACACAGTGGGTTGATTGTAGACTGTTTCTGTACATAGGAGGAGTTGGAGGGTGCAAGAGTTCATGTTTACATCTTGAACACAAAGATGGTTCTTCTTACTTCAATAAGTGACTGGTACAATTACTACATGTTTAATTCACCTCTAGTTGGCCTGTTAATTTATAGTATTCATAGTATGGACCCACCAGGAGAGAGGACTTGTCCATTTCTGTGACACAGAGAGAGAAAATGTATTTTTGTTTTGACAGCTTGTGAGCTTATAAGAGTGGATTGAGGAAATGCTATCTCTGTCTTCCTACAATATTGTTTTTACACTTGGGGGGATTTGAATACATGAAAACATATATTTTTGGTATATTTTTAAGTGTGTATGGTCTCTATCATCGTCTTGATTCAGGTCAGTTGCTGAAATGGTTCCAGTGCTTTTTTCAAACTATCTTGTGGTTGCTGAGAATTAGGAGTAATGCACATCAGGATGCAGTGGATTTCCAAGCTACTGGTGTGACTTAACAACTGCAGTTTGAGTGAGTAGAGTGAGTCATTAGAGAGGGAAGGAAGAGGACAGAGTGAGCAAAAGCAAGAGCAGTGGAATGTAGGGCGAGTGAGTGAAACTGAGTGAAAAAACCTTCAGCGAGACAGAGTCAGCGCTGGCAGCCTATCCGCTGAATGTGTGCTGTTGTTTTTTTTTTTCATTTTCCATTTCCTCTTTCTTCTGTTCCTCTGAGAGAGACACAGAGAAATCCACCCCTCTCTGAAAGAGATGAGTTGGTACAGCCCAGCCATCTGACAGGCCCAAAAAACTCACTGTGCTGCTGTGAGTGCCAATCAAAGAGGAGTGCTCGGCAGGGATTACCTTGAGTGACCCTGCATAGATTAGTGCGTGCATGTGAGATGGACAATTCTTTGGGCGGCTTAAGCGGCCTGATGACACGCTTTCCCGGAATATGTGCGGCGGTGCCGTGGCCCGGCAGCCCTTCTAAGGAGCTCTGCTATGGTGCTGTCCTGCCCCTCTACTGCTACCGTTTCTACCGCTATGGAAGTACTGGAGGGTAAACTCACATTTGCAACACCAGTAAGCTGTGGCTCACAGCAGAGCAAAGGGTTTTTTATGACCAGCAAATGAGCTTGCAGGTATGTCACTAGCTTTGAAACCACGGTTTGTGCTTTTTAGCTGATAGCACTCTCACTCAGTTTATTTCCTTGTCTTGTATCTTCTTGTTTTGTCTGTGTCGTATTTTCTATTGCTCTGTTGCTTGGGCAGTTTGCTTCTTAGCCTACATATTTACTTGAGGCTTGTAGGCAGTCAAACTCAGCTATTTTAGGGTAGTTTTTCTAGGACATGTGCAGACATGGTTTTAATGTAACTGTCAAGCAAAGGCTCTGTGGAATGCATGTACATATGTATTTATGCTATGGCGTAGGGAATATTGCCAAGACAAAATGTAGGAACTAGTTTTTAATTTCATATTTTATAGTGCAGAGAGTGTTAGACGTTAGACACACTGACAGCTGTATAACATTCCTTGAGCAAATGTACTTTAAACGTGTGTGTGTGTGTGTGTGTGTGTGTATATGTGTGTATTTATATATATATGTATATGTGTGTGTATGTATGTAGTATGTATTATGTATGATTACATAATGATATATATATATATAGTATATGTCCCACGTGTCATCTTAACAACTGTGTTTCTGATTTTAAATGTTCTGACTCGGTTTGTGAACACACAGCAGAAGACAACAATCACTTGGTACTCACAGTACTTGTGGAAGTGTACACAGGATACACCCCCAACTGTGTCTGCAGCCACTCCATTGGTTATTTTCAAAAGTAGAAGTTGCACCTTGACTACATGGTCATGTCTTAGTGTCTTCTTGCTCATATTGCTTTTTTCTGGCAAAAACATCTGTATATCAAGCTAGCATCTTCACCTTTAAAAACAACTTAACGATACATCACAGTAAAAGAACACTTTCATATTTTTTTCTTTATGCAGCTTTGCTAGTATTTGTACTAGACTGTTTCTATACATCTGGTGTACAAAAAACACCTGTACTGAAAGCCATGTTTTGTTGCTTAACTTTTTAACACAACTTTAGAAGTCTTCTTTAGAAGAGCAGAACACTCACAGAAGTATGGAGAATGTGTCAAAATGCCAGAGTGGAAGATAAATAAAATATCAACATTTAAAGAAAAATGTGAATTATGTGCAGTTGTGCTACAAGTTTAAAAATTTAACATGAAGCTCAATGTAGTGATAGTCTTTTGAGTATTTAATGCAGCAAAATGTTGTAATCTATGAAGGTGCTGCTGAGATAATATTCCTGTTCTGGTTGGCAAAGTAAAGCTTGTGGAATAGAGTAGGCAGGGGTAAGTTAACATCTCTACATCTCTACAGCATCACACGTGGTGGGCAAATATGCATGAGTCTGCTCTTTATACAGCTCTCTTCTTTGCAATTGGGGGTCCATAAGGGCAAAATGTTCCTTAAGTGTCCCTTTCTTAATTGCTTGGCAGTAAAGTTTATCAGGCAGTCAAACAGATTTCATTGGTTTGTAGCGCCTATCAGTTTTCCCCTGCAGAGCTCTCAGTAACCAGGGTAACTGTGGCTAATGCTTGATATTTCTTACCTTTTTTTTCTTTTTTCTTTTTCAGTCATATTTCACAGTAAATTGTTGTACCATGATCCATTGGTCATTAATGTTACCGTCAGAATTGTATCCAAAATTACTGCCAGCTCTATATCATGGGATAAAACACCGCTGTTCAGTGTGTGCATTTACATTTATTTCCTATTCTTTTCTTTTTCCTCCTTTTTTATATAATTCTATTACTGGAATGTATTTGATTGTAATTGTGTCAGTGGATGATGGAAATAACTGTAATGAATTGCAATGATAGAAGTGATGCATAGAAAGAATTTAGTACATTTTTCATTTCCTATTCCTGTAGTGAAATAGCTTGAAGCAAGAGTGAGAGATTCATCTGGTGGCCTAAGTTCTGTGGTAGGAAAGGGAAGATTGACTTGTGGCTCTGTCATTTCCTAAATCAAACAGCACTTGTGAATCAGCAAAAGAGGGGAGAAATTAAAACTCTCAAAATATTCAAGCTAGGTCAGGAAAGAGCTTCATTTAAAAACACTGAAGAACCACAGAACCACAGGGCCTCATTGACTTTTGGAGAACATCTGTGTAGAGGCTCTTTACGCAGTGTGGGAGAAGAGGCAGGAATGCCACGGCTCTCTGACCACCTCCAAAGCAAACACAAGCGCTCCCTGACCCAACCAGAACACCATCTCACTGAAGGACGTGTATGGGGAGAAGAACTCTAAAACAGACTGGTCTCCTCTGCAAAAAGGTCTCTGAATTGTCAAGTGCCAAAAACATGCTTTGCAGACTACTGCAGGAAGGAAATGAGTCAAGAGTTTAAGCCCCAGTCCAAGTTTGACGTGGTCCTTTCTGCATACATCAAGCTGCAATCTGAGCTCCGAATCTGCAGGTCTTTCCTGAAAAGAACTAAACATTGCAGCCACATCATCATACTGTACTGTAGACCATCATACCACTTCCAAAATATTGTTGCTGTGAATATTCCTATGCTGTTAGCACGCAGTATTCTAACATGGGTTAACACACTTTTGAAATATTGTAGACAGCAACATCATATCAATCTTAAATTCTGGCAAGAGCCCTGATCCCCAGCAAAATGTCATTGCAAAAGTAATTTGTAAGCAAAAGTCCTGACAAATAAGACTAGCTAGCAGAGCTGACATCAACCATGAATCAGTTTTTACTGATTTGTCAGCAATAGATTTAAGGGACATGAAGGGTAAACTTGAGAATTCATCACATGACATTTTCTTTCAGATACTGTAGATTTGATCAGTCATGCATCTCCACTCGTAGAAGGCAAAATCCCCTCTGATTATTGGCTGTCTCTGGCTAGAGCAGCCACTAATTCTAATTGCATACTGCCTGTTTTTGTGGCGATGTCAAGCACTTCTGTATCAGACTTTACAGGGTGATACGGCAGCCAGACTCCTTATGTGCAGAACCATGTTGTTGTAAAATAGACAGACAGCCACAACCCCGTTTTTTTGTTTGTTTGTTTGTTTTTTTTAGTTGTACCCCTGTCTTCCCTCTCTTTGCCTCAGTCCATATCTTTTGCCTTTACCATTGAGTGAAGCACATTCCTTGGCCCATCTGGTACCAGCATGGGATGTTTGGCTTGGCATAGCCAGACTTGTTCCAGCACAGCGCTTTCATGGAACAGGCAGGAGGAAGCTTTCTGTGGTTACCGCGCCAGCAGTGATGATAAAGAATGCTGCTCTGTCCTCAATCACCCTTGTTGGGCCTGTTTTGAAAATTCACTTTTGAATGTTTTCACTCAACTCTTGTAGGTAGTATCTATCTGAACTCAACCTCTCCCCTTTTTTTACTTGAAACACTAAGATTCTCTTCTTTAGACATTTTTATATGTGACAGTGTGGTTTTAAAGTTCATAATGAGTGTCATGGCCAAGCCCTTTTCTCTCTTTGAGGGATTTATTGAGACAAATGAGGCATGAGACCACACTGGTCACACTCCAGATTTCTTCATTTTGGAATGAAAGAACAGTATCTGCAGTGTGGTTTGTCTCTGTCTCTTATGTTTCTGCAGATGCTGGACAATGTGAAGATGTAATCATCAAAATATGTCATAGCCTTAAACCTATCTGCAAAGGATGTCTTCTATTTGTTTTTCTTTAGTCTTTATATTTGTTGCATTGTTAAGTTTTAGGAAATCATTCTGCTTGAAGTCTAATCTAACCATACCATTTCTGCCTTTCACCTGTTTGTCTGCTATCAAACTGAATATTTAAGCAGACTATTCAGGACCATCTTCTGTTGTACAATTTTTCAATTCAATTCAATTT
>NW_023339763.1:19547455-19582414 GCF_004916995.1 Morone saxatilis | reverse complement strand
TAGACCGAACTCCTTTTAACATTTACAGAGACCCAACAGTACCACCATGAGCAAGCACAATTTTAGATCGTCTTTTGGGCTAACAGGGTCAATGCTATACTGCTGCTATACTGCTGCTATACCACCAGAAGATGTCTGTTGCTTGGTAGCATGCAAGAACTAAAAACTGTAGCAGGAAGTGTGTAAAAATGTCTGCACGGGTGTAGTTAAGGTATAAGGCAGGTGCGACATAAGTATGTGGTATATTCTGTATCATAGTGAAGTAGTATAACACTGGTGAAAGCAACATTAGCATATGGCTGCTTTGGGAAAAAAAAAAAGAATGCTTGTGGTGGTTGTTTGAATCATGTTTTTAAATGTATTACAGGATAGGTTTTTCTGAATTAAAGGATCAATATCACTCTCTGCTTTGTGTTTTTGATTTACACTTTCTTGCTAATCTACACGTTGACCTTTTTCTTAACGTTTCAAAGAGGAACAACTAAATAATTCCCCCTTGTGTTTTGTCTTCAGCAAATAACACGTCCCTCACAAGAAGACAAATCAGACGAGAAAAACGAAGAGGAAAAATCCGAGAAGTCTGAGAAAAAAGAGGACGAGGAAAAGAAGGACGAGGAAGAGAAAGATGAAAAGGAGGATTCTAGGTGAGTTGTGACTAGTTGTTTATCCTAGTGTCTCTCTAGTCCATTAGACCCTGCTGGCATTACATTATATTTCAGTGCTCTAAGTTAATCATTGCTGTCAATATATGCAGTGTGACTTCTTTTAATGCTCCTATATTATAAAAGACAGATTGGTGTGTGAAAGCCAAATAGTAAAAATGTCACACTTGATAGTCCAGCAACCCTGTACAGTTACGATTGTTTATATCAGCAGTATTCTTATTAGTATTCTTGACATGACTGTAACTTGTGCTGTTAATGAAGCAATCCTTCCTGGACCTACCCTACTGACATTGGATAGGAATGAACACAGGAGTGAAGAATTGTCCAAGCTTAGTTCCCTGTTATATGCAAATGTTTTGGATAGGGTTGTCTCATATAGTAAATAAAAACTTCAGATATGGTGCAGTGATGAGAAGATTTCACATCCCCAGGCCCCTTGGTGGAGTGATGCATGTTCGTGGTCTAAAGAAGACTTGGACACGACATAGCGGTGTCTGTTTTGGCGCATGGGTAACAGACAAAAAACCTTGCCAACTTGTTAACAAGTCTGTCCAGCTTCAGTGTAGACAAATTCTAATATGCCTTTTCTTGTGTGTTCAGTCATAGAGGAAAAGAACAGATTACAAACAGGGCCTGTTATTGCTGAGTCAAAATGGAACAGATATTTGCTGTACCAACGGTCTCAAAAGCTGTGTTTTCCCCCTCCAAAACCACAGGGACATTGGCAAGGACAAAGACAAGTGTGACGGTGGGGAGGACGAGGACGGAAAGGAGCAAAACACGCCGCGTGGCAGGAAGACTGCCAATAGCCAGGGCCGCCGTAAGGGAAGGATCACCACACGCTCCATGGCCAATGAGGCTGCATCTGTGGCGGCTGAGGAGGCACCTCCCCCTGCCACTGAGCCTGCCCTGCCAGATCCTCCACAGCTCCCTAAATCTGATCCAGCACAGAAGGCCATGAAGGAGCCTGCAAAACTCCAGACTCCAATAACTTCCATGGATGCCAATAAAGGTGAATTCTCTTGGGATGTTCTCTGGAGGTTGTTCAAAATTGTGTTTTTTTATTTTTTATTTTTTCAACATAGGAACACACTTACTAACACAGAAACGAGGGAAAGAAAAGTCACAAAACATAACTACATACAATATTCCATTACAAAATATGTGAAGAAAAAAAGGATGTGTGAACGTGAGTGATTCCAAAACTCATTTAAGCTGTATTATTAACAGTAATGCTTTTATATTTTTTGGCTAGGCACTCAGTCTCTCAGCAATTTATGTGATCCACATTAACAATTACTGTCAAGTGACCACAGTGGCCATTCTCTGGCATCCCATTTAGCTTCCCAAATGTCATAGTAGGCAAAAAATATATTTTTATTTTTCCCTCATGTGAAATCAGTGGTTGGCACTGACTTGCTTGGCGTAAGGGACAGCGTTTATACTGTTACCTCTTTGGTGTCATGACCTGGGGGAATTAAATAGAATGTGCTTCAGCAAGGTTAGAGATAGTCAGAATATAGAGCTCCTGTCTTTCTCCCTCTTCAGATGTGTGGACTCATTAGCTGTTTATAGCTTGAAAGTAGACAGTTGGTTCAGCAGTTTCAGGCACTCATAGCCAAGTGTCAGTCAGATTCTGTGCTGCATTGCATTCCACTCAGGAAGCTGAATAAAGTCTGTCCATCACCATGGCAATGTAGAGCTGTTGTCATGGCACGCACTTGTACTCTTTCACCCTTTGAAGTCTGTCACTTGGACAGTGGTAGCTCAGGTTTTCAGGTATCCAACTCTGTGTGTGTTAAGCTTGTTGTTGCGTTAATCTGTATCATTAATTCACTGTTTTGTAAGCGTGCTTGGCTTCTCTGCCACCTGGTCCCTGTGCTGTCTGTTGAGCTCTGCCTCTCTCAACAGTCTGAGTTATGCAAGGTCTGCCCTATAATGTGATTAACTAGCAGACTGCAGTGTGTCCTTCCATCCTCTCAACCCATTGACCTTTCTTGCCCTGTTCTGGGTGTATCATAGTTTACATACGACTGTGTCAACTGTAATCTCCCATAGTGACTACATCTACTAGACTATGTCTGTTTGCATGCACTGATGTAACCCCTGCAGTTTTGGTGCTTCTTAGAAGTCACTGGGCTAGGTGCTAAAGGGTAGCTATCTGTCAGTCTTGCCCAGTTGATATGATGCCAGGTAAATTGAGGAAGCTGCTGATTCAGTGGGGGCCAACAGTGGGAGTTTGATCTCATTTGAACCAGTGGGAGACTCTGTGTGTGTGTCTGTGCGTGCATGTGCGCAGATACCTGTCTGTTTTCTGTTTTTTTCTCTGTTCCTCGAGATTAACGACCACCCTAAAGGGGGCATAAACTGTCACGGGGAGAACATGTGAGTTTTGCCATGGGAAAAGGAAGCCTATCCCAGTAGACATTTGTTTAACTAAGTGTAACAGACTGTGTGGCCAGGGGACCTTTTGATAGGAGCCGTCTAAACAGTGAGAATTGATCTCCTCATCTTCGAAGTGGGTGGGTGGTTGGGAAGGGAGGGCCAAGCCTCCTGTTAATGTCAAGGATACAGCTGCTGCTATATTAGTCCAAATGTTTACACAGTCTCAGTGGGTGCCATGGAGGAGAGTGGGCTAGAGTTCACCCAGCCCCCTCCACACTAACCATGCACTTCTGTGAATTTTGTGGGAGGGTTTTGGGCTGGCTGTTCTATCTGTCTATTTGTCTCCATCCAAGGCCATTTCCCAAAGAGGGAGGCAGGGCTCGCAACTCCTCCACTGTCTGGTGCTACATCAGCTGACCATGGCCCTCCCCTTGTGGATTAGAGTGGAGGAGGGCTTGTTCCCGGCTGTGGGGAAGGGGAGAGATAGGGAGGAGGGAGAATGAGAGTGTGAGAGACAGACAGAGAGAGAGAGCTAGAGCGAGAGTGTAAGTGAGGGAGCAGGTCTCGGCAGCCCCTGAATGTAAACAGATTATTAGATTAGTGGCCATGAGAAGGAGACGACTGAAGAGAGGACTGTCACTCTGTCTGTCTCCCTCCCAGTCTCTCTCTCTCTCTCCTCCTCTCTCTTCTCTCTCTCTCTCTCCTCTCTCTCTCTCTCTCTCTTTCTTTCTGTCAGTGCTGATGGGGCTGTGTCTTATTTCTTTGTGATTTAGCTGGTGCTGGTGAAACCGGAGAAACTTCTCGCTGGACCGAGGAGGAGATGGAGGTCGCCAAAAAAGGTAGTGTTTCATTTCTTTTCTTTCTTGCTTTATCTCTCTGTCCTTCCGCTCTTTCTCTGTGTTGCTGTGGCTTGGCTGCTCTGCTTTTTATGATCTTTCTTTGCCTTCCCTGTCTTCCTCTTTTCCTCTTTTCCTCCTCTGATTATCTGATGTTGCCTCGCCCTAGCTGTTTCTTACATGCACACAGGAGTGATCGTGCACATGCATTCACACAAATAGAAACTTGTGCTGGAGCTTTACTGGAAGCTGTCAGAGACCCATGAAGGGTTTCAGGATTTTTTTTCTCTTCGCTGGACTGCTCTGCTGGTTTCTCAGAAGTGATCTATTAAGACCATCCATGAAACAATAGAGCGTGACAGTTGTGGCTTCCTCCTAAAGATCAGGTCTATTATTCACATTTAAAATCTTTAGATTTAAAAAAAAAAATCTAAATGTACTTTAAGTTACTTTGGTCTAAATTTTTCAAAATGTCTGTTGCATATTGTGCCTGGTGTCAAGACTGCACCGCCGCTGTCATTAGTCAGGTCATATGCCATTCAAGTTTGCCCCCTCTCCCCTTTTCCCCTTTTTGTTCGGCTTTGGTACTATAGGTTCTTGCGTAGGCTTCTCTGAATGCCAAGACCCGTAGACTGGGGGAAGTAAATAAAGGGATTAATCTGGATTAATTAAGACTCCTTTGGCTGGGTATTTGAGATTTGGTTCCTTGTTAACAAAAATACATGACTGTTATGATCTCCTCAGGCATTCAGACATGTATGCTAGATATGTCTGGATTAGTGTACCTAAAGGAGACTTGCACAACCTCGTCTAGTCATATGACAAAGCAGGTTCAGAAATCAATTTTGTGCTATGCCGCCACACATGGCGGGTCATGCGAGCACATTTAACACAGTTACCCTCTGAGTGATTGTTGTAACCTTTTGATATGCATAAGGCTCGCTGGTAATACCCGGCTAGCACATCCAACGCCTTGTAGTCAAATGACAACTTTTCATGGTGGGAAAACAAACTCTATGAAGAGAAATAGAAAAGACTTGTTCTTTGTTTTAGTCAGTTTAATTTCACACCTGCAGTCTAACTGAACTGTTATGAATCAGTAGTTTTTAGTTAACAAATCTACTTTAACAAAGTCAGATAACGTCCAGTATCTCTTGCAAGCAGATGTGTTACCCTGGTTTGTCAGCATGCGGGCACTGAGGTTCGAGATATTAAGGCTTCAGACAAAGACACTTTTCAAAGTTAATTATTTTGAAAAAGTAACTGTAACACCTTTCACTTTACATAGATACACACTAAATACAAAGCCTTGGGAATTTGGAAATCGGTTAGGAATATTAAAATCATTCGTGTAAACAAAAAATCTTTTAATAATTTAAACGAAACAATCCTGCCGTTTCCTGGCACAAAACACAGAGCGGACTGATTCCAAGCTGGAGAGACGCTGTGTGTTTGAAACAAAAGGCAGTCATATGCCATGCCATTCACATCACACTATTGTACCTTCTCGTCAGCTATTAGAGAACAGGTGGATTTCATCACAACTGGCTGACTAATGAAAAAAAAAAAAAAAAGGCTTCCGACAGAGGCAATAGAAAGGAAGGCACAACCTGCAGAAAGGAGATCCACCTGCATACGACTGTTATATGAAAACATGTAAACTGGTAATGCTTTGACAACATGATTAAAGATTCAAAAACAGGAAAGTCCTTTTCTTGTCTTCCTTTTATAACTAGATAAGTCCCCTAGGATCCGTTACTCTGGAAATTAGCAAACATACAATCAAAGTTAAGAGAGATTTTGTAAACTATTTTTGACAATGACATAGTAACAATTAAGATGTGATGATAAAGATTTTGAGAGATATTTCTACCTTGAAAAGTGCTAGAATTTTTCTTTTAAAAAGCTGTATGAATCCAGTAGGGCTGTCCCGTATAGCATTTTTTGGGCTCCATTAGTAAGCAATATTTGAAACTTCAGTGCTGATCTACGTTACGATACATTTGCAAGCACCCTTTAACAGTGTAGGTTCATTCGAGGGTCCTGCTGACAGGGATTGTTATGTGCCAGAGTGTTTTGTGTATAGGTCTGCTAAATGAAGCTGCCGTAGTGGTCAGAACATAGGAGATCTGACGTAACTTGTGTATAAGCCTTTTAAGTATGTGCTGTCTGTAGGTGTCTACTGTATGTAAAAAAAAAAAAAAAGTGACATTTGTTGATTGAAGTTTTAAGTATTTACTCTAAACTCTAAAGATATGACTCACTGTGAACAGTCCCCTCGCCCTCATTCCCCCATTTAACTGGAGCAGTAATAGGGCTTTGTGTTTAGCTATGTGGTGATTTGTCAAGCTGCCAGTATCCCTCATCTCAGCAGGGCTGGGAGGGAGGGGAGGTCACAGGGGTCACAGGATTTAGAGAAGAGACACTCTAATGTCAAAGGTAAATGGCAGTCTTCCAGTTCACTGCAGCTTGGCAGAGTAATTTCAAAGTTTAGTGAGACCGTCAAAGCTGATTGTGTGCTCAGCTCAGTGTTAATCAGGATGGGGAAGACCAACAGCAGACCATAGCAATGAGGAGCCCACAAGTATGGTGTAATTTTGCAGTAATACCAAAAGTTCGGCCTCAATGATACTAACAACTGCAGCAGCTTTTCATTCTAAAGAGAGACCATAAAGAATTCATTGAGATAATCTTCTCGAATAAAAGTTATGGCACTGATACAGCATGAAGCAATCGTTGGAAATATGCAAAGTATATAAGATGTCAGACTATGTCCATATCATATCAGGCTTTGATGGCTTGGCTGCACCACTTTGCTGTTCCTTTACATTGCATAAGATTATTGTTGTTAGTCTGATTAGCATAAACTTATATTATCATACATGACAAGTGATTTCAACCATATTTATTTGTATTGTATCAAGTGTTTAAACGCTGCAAATGTTTTAATGCTGAATTGTCTGTCTTTGTCTTGCACTAGGGCTTGTTGAGCATGGGCGAAACTGGACAGCCATTGCCAAAATGGTGGGCACCAAAAGCGAGGCACAGTGCAAGAACTTTTATTTCAATTACAAGAGACGTCACAACCTGGACAACCTGCTCCAGCAGCATAAGCAGGTAAGCTATTTGCTATCTGTGTACTGTTGTAGTCTAGTCGTTGAACTGTTGTAACTGCGCTGAATTAATACAAAATGGTTCTTTGCGTCTTTCCATTTCCCAGGACACACGGCGGGCTCGTGCTGATAGGTCTCAAGGTGAAGGTCTAGCTACAGCATCACCCGATGATGATGACGAGGACAACGCAGATGACAGTGAAGGTCAGAGAGATGGATGATAGGAAGCATGTGCTCGTCGTTAAAAACACAAACACACACGGCCAAACACGTTTGTTCTTCCTGTTTATATGAGGTCAGGGCAAGTCCTTGGGCAACCTGTGTGAAGGATGCACAACAGCCTGATAGGTTTTTTTATCCAATGTTTGTCCATGCCTGGAGCTTCATGCCCAATATTACCAAGTGTTAAGTAAGGAGTCTATGGATAGAAAGAATTCTGTGAAAAGTACAGTGCAAAGCCCGGAGTCTGATCCAAAATGCCCTGTGAATTGTCATGTCAGGATTTCATTTGAGTTGATGGCATTGTGCTCGTTCTCTACTGACGGTAGTTTTAATGAGACAGGAAAAACTAGGATCAGAGGGAAAAAAAGCAAGGGGGAGAGGTGGAGATAAAAGATACGAACTAATTCTGACTACATGGGCGCCTGTTGCATAACAGTTCTTGGCTTTGAAGACTCAACAAAGCCTGCTCTTTGAACACAAAGTGCTGGTCCACTTGTTTGATCCAGCAAGTCTGCCTGTCTACCTCCTCTCCAGAGGTTGTTATCTTTTTTGGCCCCCTCATGAAAAAGATGCTGTGCTATGTCTAGGATTAGATTATTATGAATGTTATCTAATTAGCACCAAATAGTGCTTTTTTTTTTTTAATTTAAAAATATGTTTTTTTTAGTTGGAAAATTGTCATGCTCAGCAGACTTATATATAATTAAAACAGCCTCTAGTTCACAAGATAGCAGTGGCGACAGTGGGACGTCACAAGATTTTCCCTCATGTTTATTTGACTTTGTCTTGGTCCCATGGAAACCCAAACTGCTCTTTTGAGGCCTTGGTGATCTGCAGTTTTGAACCTCACAAATACACATCAGAGAAGGCATTAGCACAGCTCTGTTAAAGTGTACTTACAAAGATTGTAGTGTTTTTCATTTGAATGTTTAGTAATGTTTATTCTCTGGTTTTGGTTTGATACATATAATGCATCTGCAAATAGTTTTTGCATAGACATAACATCTTGACTACCATCACCATGGCAACAGCTGCAGCGGTAGACAATATTCAAACCAGCAGGGGAAGAAAGAATTTTTAAAATATGTTTTTCCAATCTTAAGGAGGATCTTAAGATATTATTTTTTAGATATAAATTATAGATTTGATCACTTAATTACAGGTTGTTCTGTGTCTTGTTTGAAATATACGTACACAGTTGGTATTTAAGATACTTGGAGTCAAGTGTGAAAGGAACAGATTAAATTAGTGTGTGTTTTGAAAGGCTGATTTCTTGTATCTTTAAGGCCTTGGACATAGGATAAGCTAACTTTAATGGTATAAAGCAAAATCATAATAAACAAAACCTGTTTTTTTACATGATAAATCATCCTAATAAGGAGATTTATGTTGCAACAGGGCTACATTTATTTTATTTACTGATCTACTACCTTTATTCTTAAATGGAATTAAAATTGGCTTAAAAGTCTGAGTCTTGCGCATTGTTTCACTTTTACCAAGTCACTAATTCTAATTAATACTGGTACTTCTCATGCTTTCTCAGGCGGCGACAACAGCTCTGATACAGAGAGTGCCCCCTCCCCCTCTCAGGCTGACTCCTCAAAGTCTGGTGACTCCAAGAGGGCAGACAGCGCTGCAGGAGATGCTCAGTGCTCTGACCAGGACAAAGGTCAGGCCAGCAATGGAAAGGCCCTGGAGCCCTCATATGGGGAACTCTGTGTCAAGGAAGAGAAAAGCCCAGAGAGTGAGACTGGATCTCAGGAGGCAAGGGTGGGCGCCTATGCAGGCCCGGTGCATCCCAAAACAGAACCTCAGGATATGGACATGAAGACAGGAGAGGTTCAAGTCAAGATGGAGCCGGAGATCAAGGAGAGAGGAGAAAAGGGAGATCATGGCGGCAGGGAGCTCCACTCAGATAATGACTCCAGCGCCACCTGCAGTGCTGATGAGGATGGGGAAGCGGAGCCTGAAAGGAGGTATGTTCTCATAATTGTGTTCTCATGTTGTGGTTTACAAAAACAGAACATGTTCATGGTTTTAAGTGTAACATGCATTTTGCCCTGTGCCTCTGCAGAATATTCTCCATGGAAAAGCCTTCATTGCTCAGCCCTCCAGGCTCTGTGCTGGTGTCTTCACCCAAGCAAACCCAACTCAACATGCAGCAGCTGCACCAGCGGGCAGCTGCCATCCCACCCATGGTTAGTCATAGTTTCAGGTTGATCCATTTAGATTTGCATGGAGGCAGGTAGCAGGTGGAAAACATACCCACACATTCCTCACAGCAGTCATTATGAACAGTGGTGGAAAGAGTACTGAAAATCTTCTAGTAGTAGTAACAGTAGAAGTACTGTTACATTATATTCAATCATAACGGGATTCTCTGATAAATGATACAAGGTATGAATGGGTCAAACAGTTTGTTTTCTAAACAAATAAACAGATAAAGCAGGAATTTTGTCTGTTAAGAGCATACTAAAAATGTTTTTGAACTTGGGTAGAACACTTTTTTCACGTTTATGTGCACTGCAAACACAACAATAGCCAGGCAAGAGCCTAATATGTCTTATTTGGTTTCTGTTTCTCCAAAATTTCAGTCCCTAAATTAGTAGAAATTACAGGCTTAAAAAATACTATAATATACAAATGATCTAATTACAGTAATGTGAGTAGTTGTAATTAGTTACTTCCACCCCTGATTATGAGCAGTGTGATAAGATCAGAAACTACAGGTGTTTATACTGTCAATCTTCTTTTTTTTTTTTTCTATGTACACAACAGTTCCATTGTCTGCTCTGCTGACAATGTCAACTGTTTTGTGATCTGTAAATATGAATCATTCATCTACCAAGGTCATGATTTAATTGCAAGATTTATAGAATCTTACTTTTATGTTCACCAAATGTCTTATAACCTCTCAAAGCAAACGTTATGTGCATTTTTATTTGAAAATTGTTTGTCAAATATCTCACTTACTTTATATTTGGCATTCCAACTCATCTGGACCTTTTCCCCCCTTAACTTATCTAGGTGCCTGGTCCTTTTGGCCCCGGTGGTGTGCCCATCAGTGGCTTTGCCATGTTGCAACACCAGATCAAAGCAGCACATGAGTCTGCGCACCAAGAGGAGAAGCAGAGGCAGGATCAGGGAGACCTGGACCGTAGACCCCCCTTCAACACACGCAGCCCCACCATACTAGACAGAGATGGTAAGAGAACAAAAACTACCCTCATTCTGTCCTCATCTGTCCTTCTTCCTGTTCATCGCTCTGTCAGCCTTGTTCCCTGTCGCTGCTAGCAGTGGACTATTTATAGCTGATGCATTTTTTAGGCCCTGTTCATTTTTGTACAGTTTCAAAAAAACAATTTGAGGGTGATCTGGACTGTCGTAATGTGGTTCAGCCTGAGTCAAGACAAAAAAAGTTAGCTGACCCTGTTTTACATTTGATGCAAACTCGGCGCTGAAGTCTGTGTTGATGTTCCTCTTGAAATGCCTTTTGAATGAAGGAGGGCACTGTGGTTGTTGTATGACTGGAGCGTGTCAGAGTAGGACACTTGCTGCTTCTGGGCAGTCATAGTTCAACCACTTAGCTTCAGAGGGGAGAGCAGCAAAGTCACTAGGCAGACTGCATTACAGCTTGGTTTTTGCAAAGCTTTTAGCACCTTTTAGTTCGGAGTGCTGTGAAGAGTAGAGCAGCTGTCAGTAAGCTGCTGAGCTTTGACACCAAGATATTCATTACATAGGTTTCAGTGGCTGTGTGTCAGGCTGGTGGTGTTAGTTGTACAGGCCCGTTCATTCTAGGTCAGCTCAATGCTCACTGGCATTGAGTTCTTGTTTTAATAGTGGTTGTCTTTGTCCTTATGCCTGTGTACTGCAGGTAAGCCCTTATCCTACTTGCCTTATGACATGAAGCTGGCTCTGGACCAGGAGGCCCACTCTGGTCGGCCAGGCTCTCCCTACAGACTCTCCCCCAGGGAGCTGAACAAGGCCTCACCCCAGCCTGACCCCAACGCCCCCAATGTCTCCCGCTACAGTGTGCCACCAGGTAAAAGCACACATCTGCACCTCCCTTCTTGCCTCCTCCCTTTCCTTGCTGATACAAACTAGCCTTGCCTGACTCTTACTGAGTCTTTTGTGTTTGACAATGGAGGCACTTTTGACTCAAATAGAGTGTTATAAAGTTTTGGTTGAAATGCTGTATAGTTTATAGTTATTATGGTTATAGATTGACATGTTTTGATATTTATATTTTATTCTCCTACAGACTGTTATCTGCATATGCAATTGCTTGATTGTCTTTATTTAAAGTTAAAGTTGGAGCAGAGGAGGACTGATATGTGGCTTTTAATCCTGTTGTAAGTCTGGGTTTGGCAGTGTTTTAGAGCGTGTGTGCATTAGAAGTTCGATTGAATTTCCTCTTTTCCCAGGGTATATGTAACCACATTGGGGGTATACCTTGTATTGGATGGGTCAATATTTAGCTTTTCTCAAGGAATATTAAATCAGTAAAAACAGTAAAGTTATAAATGCTGCAAATGTGCTGTTTTCCGTGTAATCCTCTTTTTTAAAGGTAAAGTTGAAGAGTCAAGCTTATTGTGTATTGTTGGTGTTTTTGTTGATGAATAACACTTGTATAATGGGTAGCATTACAGATATGTGGTCTTAAGGCCACACAGACCTCGAATCCTAGCACAAGGGAAATGCACTGTGCGCTTGTACACGTGTACCAATACATAAGAGGTCAACAAGCCTGAGCTCTTTCTGGTATAATCACATACTAGAGAGTAGGTTGGTGATTTTATAACAGCAGCGAGTATGTCAATACATGAGTCAGAGAAAACATCAGCACACTCTGACCCCTAATCTTGGCCTGTGTACTACATTCTTGTCTCAAAAAGAGGCTAAGGTGGTGTTTGAATCACTGCCAGTCAGTAGTTGCCATCATCACCATTTTATCTTGTTTTTGCATAGAATAACATTACTAAGATTACTGTATGTGAAAAATGTATTTGCTTATTTGCTTGAGTTTACAATGTCTTTCACACTGCCATCACTAATAAGTCAGCCAATCACTTACAGTAAGTTATTTTATTTAAGATCTCCCCTGTGACGTTTTTCCGTTTATTATGTCAAGGCAGGATGAGCCTGATATTTTGTGATTAGTATATTTTGGATTAAATTTGATGCTATTTTTTTATGGCACATTGACATAAATGGAGAGGAACTTCTATAACCCCAAATATTTCACAGATGTGTGATAAGAACTCACAGTTAACACAGTATAAATATACATGTTGCAGTGACAATGACACAGTAATATTATTGTAATAAATAGAGGAATCAAAACTATGAACACGCTCGATGTTGTTCCCGCTGGCAAGTTTCTCAGTATTTTATAGACCTGCATTAATTTACTATTTTTACAGCGTTATGTTTTGGGGACAGCATTAAAGGCTTGCTTCTGCCTTAGGAAGGTAAAGGGGTGCAGTCCACCAAATAACGGTTGCAGAGAAACCTTTTCCTCCAGTAATATCTGCTGCTGTTGTTGATGTGGAAATTACATTCAGACTTTTATTTAAGTTTGATACCAATAGTTTTTCTTGTTTATCATTTGGGGCAAACATATGTCCTGACAAATTAGGTTGTTGTTGCCGATGATGTTAATGTTTGACACGCAAGTCGCCCTGCAACAAGGATTTATGCATTCGTCATAGAGTGGCTTGTTTTCTTATCTGTCCCTGTATGAGCCAGCAGTATGATGACGTGCATGCCCGCTGTAGGAACTCTCACACAGCCATTTGCATTTTTGATCTTGTGGAGTGCAGAGCATGAGGCATGCTCCCTGCATAGAGGTTACTCCCAGTCATGTGTGGGTGTATCTGTGTGTTATGATCCATTTCGTCTTCTCGCCTTTCCCAGGAGATGGTAAAGCAGACAGCAGGCATGGGCCAAGGTTACCTCAAGCTGAGGACAGGCTATTAAGTTGTTATCAGTGCTTACTTTGCCACTCACTGGAGTCTGTCAGAATGAAGCTGAATATTTTATCACACAGTTTTTGATGGAAAATCAAGCTTAATGGAACTCTTATGATGTTCTAAGTTACATTTAATCATTTGCTTTTTAGATAGATGATTAATACCCAAATGTTGTTCTGGTTATCATTTATCTCATTTTTTTATGTTCATATTCCCACCAGGCCTCCACCCTGCCCCCAACCAGCTGGTCCCGAGTATGCCAGATGGAGTCCGTGTGACGTTCAGCAGACCCAGTCGACCTCCCAACATTCCCTCTCCTCCACCACTCATTCCAACCACCAAGCCCACGGACAAGCCATCCTTTATCCAAGGCGGCTCCATCTCCCAGGTAGGACACCAGGGGGCTGATGGCAAAGGTCTACTGGTGGACCCAGGGGATCAACCCTGCTCTTACTACACCACTGACATTCCCACCAGAGCGAAGACAAACCCATAAAGATACCCAATTGAGCTTTTTTACCCTTTGAAGTCCTGTTTCTCCTATGATTGGGTCACCGTTTTGTGTATCTTGTTCATGTTTGTGACCAGATATACATTCCTACCAATGGCTTCACGCTATTCCACTGATCCACAGGTGGCGGTAACACACCTAGATATGCAGAAATGTGTCAACAAAGACAGGGAAGAAGACTGCAAGCTAGAAAATATGAATGTAAACAGTTTAGGATTTATTAAATAATAAAACAGTGGAGTGTAACCCAGACCACAACTCTGGACCCTTTGTAGGGTTTACTCAGTTTGCTTTGTTAAAACAAATGCTGGGTCCATACCACAAGCAGTTTGGTTGATACTTTATCTTAGAAGCTCTCTCAGAACAGAAAATAGTGTATTTTTCATTCATTTTCATTCGTCTTCGTGTTGTCTGATGTGTCTCAGTGCTTATTAGGGAGGATAAATTATGTTTATTTTTTCAGTCTCGCAAAGAAAATTTTAAAGAGAAACTCTGAATGACTGCAATCAATTTCTCATCCATTTTTAACTTTCTAGGAAGAATTATTCTTTATTAAACAAAATTAAATTTGTTTAACAGTGCAACATTATTATGCCTTTTCGTGTTTCTTTTTCTGTGTTTAGCTTGTTAACTTAGCTAATGTAATGTAAATGTAACAGTCTTCTTGGTAGCTCAGCTCTACAGAAATGCAACGGGCTTCCTGTGTCCTTTGTGCCATAGCTTTCACAGTGTCATCTTTTGGGAACGATCAGCAGAGATGTTTATCAGATCATATACCACGGTTTATAAACTGTCACACATAAATGATTATCAACATCACCTGGCACCACTGTCTTGTTTTAATGAACACATTGACCTGACCTTGAAATACAGTCTTTGTTCCTTCTTTTCCAGGGAACTCCTGGCACATACCTGCCGTCCCATGCTGTCTATGGGCCAGAGGGGACTAAAAGCACTGTCGGCTCCATCTCTCTGGGTCTTCCTCGACAGCAGGATCCTAACAAGCCTGGTAGGACAACAGTACTACACCATATTTTCATTGTGCAGGTCAGGCAGGAAACCACTGAAATAAAATCAAACATAAACACAAAGTTGGCTTGTATGCAGTTTTATACAGACTTTAAGTAGCTTCTATGCATAGTTTCATGCTGTTTGAGGGCCATAAGGTTTGATCTCTCTACATCACAACATTTTGCTAAAGCAAGCTTTTATTGTAGAATGCATTTTTTGCTAGTCAGTCTTCAAACATATTAAAAATAGATGAATCACTAATGGTACACTTAAAATCAGCTGCATGTGTTTTCCAGTTATTGTGATGACTATGAAGTGAATTTGGAAACATTTAAAACATTGAATAGACACCATAACCTTTTTAATCTTTTCCTCTTTAATCTGTCACAAGTAGAGGGGTACTTCTTACCCAATCTCTTGAGAAGACATGTAACTCACAGAGGTAAACCAAATGTATCATAGAGGAAGCTCATTATAGATTAATGAACACATTACCAGCTAATTTGTTTGTTGTATTAAGTTCTTAAATACTGAAAAGTTCACTATTAATAGCTCCACGTAGGTCTGTGTGGATAATATTGTCCTCACTAGTGTCCAGTCCAGTTCCCTATGCTGAAAACATAACTGCTCATTTGCACTGCCACCAAATGTTGACTGAGCCACACTGTATAATATGTTAATATGTCAAATGAGAGTTTAGGACAGTTAAGTTAAGTATTAACCAGAAAGGAAAGGTTTGTGTTTAAAACATCCTTTGGACACTGGGGACACTGTGACAACAAAATCACCTGTGGAAATATACTTTTGTGGTTTCAGAGCTTCTTCTGTTTGTATGTTTTACAATTTAAATCTTGACACTTGAACTGGTGTTACTACCAAAGTACCAATCACACATGATTTAACTCTCCTTTGTCATCCGTGTAACTCTCAAGGAGCTGCAGTTTCATCCATACAGGATGGCAGAGGAAACCCAGCAAAGGTGGGCGAGGGACTTGCTTTCAGAGGATCAATCACTCAGGTAAAAACTGTTTTCTGTATGTGTTTTTTTTAATTTTATTTACATTACATGATAGAAGGTATATATAAATGACAGATAGGAAAGTAGACCTTTTTTGGGGGCATTTATTGAAGCGTATATATTTAAGGTTGTATGTTTTTGCTTTTTATGTTTCATTATATCTTTCCTCTTTTTTAAATAGGGCACACCAGCCCTGCCCCAGTCTAGCATTGCTGCTGACCTCCTGAAGGGCACAATCACAAAACTGGCCACAGAGGACCTAAGCAATCCAGACAAGTCCAGAGGAGAACAGCTGGCTAAAGGTCATGTAATCTATGAAGGCAAGAGTGGTCACATCCTCTCCTATGATGGTAAGTGCTTTGATTATTAATATACCAAATAATTGTTGAGTATTTCTTTCCCAAGCACACAAACTTGATGATTTATTTGTGTCCAAAAGCTATCAAGAACCCCAGGGAAAACACCCGCAGCCCTAGAACAGGCCATGAGCTAAAACGCACTTACGACATGATGGAGGGACCCATGGGCAGGGGTCACCCTGGCAGGGAAGGAGCTCCATTCGAAGGTATTGCTTGTGTGTTAATAAGTGTACCCTTTGTGTCCTGGTTTGTTTTCTCTGTATCAGGAGAGTGATAGTGCTTGTTTGTTTCTCAGGGTTGATTAGCAGAGCCTTGCCCAGAGATGGTCTACATGGAGATTCTAAGGAAAGACCATTGATCACTGGGTCCATCATGCAAGGTAGTTAATTGTAAAGCTTGTCACATTCCAATAAATCACTTACTGTTACTAGTAGCATCAAATAAGGAGAAAATGATTAAATACATTTCAAATATTTTCAGGAACACCTAGAACTGCTGCAGAGACTTATGAAGAGACCATGAAATATGGAAAACCGATAAAGCGAGAGAGCCCACCGATCCGCACCTTCGAAGGGGGTATTGGCAAGGGCAAGCCCTATGAGGGAGTTAATACTATCAAAGAGATGGGACGCTCCATCCATGAAATCCCCCGACAAGATCAGTCTGGCCAGGACATCTGCAAGACCCCTGACCTGTCGGACAGAAGGGTTATGGAGGGGTCTATGTCTCAGGTAAGACGGTTTGAGTTTTGAAGGCCTGACCAGCATTTACTACTGCTATTTTTAACATCTGTTCAGTAAACTTATCTCCATTCTAGTGGTTTTTATATTATTTATTTTACCTTAAACCTTCTGATTTTGAATATGCACAATCACAATTATACAACGGTGGAAGTAACCTATATTATATATTGATGAAGAATTAAAGACTAATCTCTTGTTCCTTTCATTTGCCAGATCCACCCTCTCAACCAGCCTACTATCAAGCACAATGTCAAGTCCCTAATAAGTCCCACTAAGCTTTCCCACAGCATGCCCCAGCTCGAGGCAGTGCGCCACACTTCTGTGGTCAACTCCACCACTTCTGTCCTGCGCTCCACACACCAGGAGGCCAGCAAATCCCAGCTTAGCCCGAGCATGTATGAGGACGCCTCTGCTCGCAGGACACCTGTAAACTACAGCACCAATTCCGTGTCCAGAGGATCACCCTTGCTGGGACGTGCTTCAGAGGGTATATTCCATAACCATTTTATACATAAACTATACAACTATATATCCTCGGCCATTTATTACTTATCAACACTAGAAGCACATTAAGGCTACTGTTAGACAAAATTGAATTAGACATTTATCTCTTCAAACCAGGTCAACTTATTTACTATGATAAGCATATTAGGAACAATACGTCATATGCATCCAGTACTGGACGTTTACTCTGTTTAACTGTTTTCTGCGACAGATGTACTGCCATGAGATGATATTAAGTCGTCGTTTGACTAAACAGGAACTAATTAGATGAGCCATGTGTGTTCCTCTCTCCTAGGTGGTATGAGCTCTGTGAAATCTGCTGCCCATGAAAGAAAGAGTGCCATGACCCCGACACAGAGGGACAATGTCCCAGCCAAGTCCCCAGTGTCGGGTGGTGACCCTGGTGCCTCTCACAGCCCCTTCGACCCCCACCACCGGCCCGTTGTTCCTGGGGAAGTGTACCGAGCCCACCTGCCTCCACATCTCGACCCCACCATGGCCTTCCACAGAGTGCTGGATCCTGGTACAGTGTTGAAATCTTTTCCACAGTTTCCACCATAACTACAAACACAACAGTGATAGCCTTAATTCTGAGTGAACTGACGAAAACAGCTCATGCTGTCTAATTCATAGGCACTATAATTATTCTCAGGATCTTTTTCAGCTATTGACGTCAGCACTTGCGATCAGTATCTGTGAGCCTTCTGTTCATATGTTTTGTTTTGATTGTTTTTTCCTTTCTTTTTTCCCCTCCTGTCCTCTACTACAGCGTTCATGTTTCCCAGGCAGCCGTCCCCAACAGGCTACCACAACACCTACCAGCTGTACACCATGGAGAACACACGGCAGACCATCCTTAACGATTATATCACTTCCCAGCAGATGCAAGTCATCCCTAGGCCTGACATGGCCCGAGGCTTGTCACCACGGGAACAGCCTGTTGCTATTCCTTACACTGCCGGAGCTCGAGGTACGACCCTCCACCAGCTGACCCTCTCTCACCTGCCACAGCAGGCAGGGTAGAGGCTGTGGGGGGGCAGGGGCTGTAGTATGCAGACTGTGTGTTTGTGAAGTAGTGGCTACCTTTTCCAGACGCCCAGAAGCAAATGACCTAGTCATGATTTGCTCTTTATATTGGGGCTGCAACTAATTCGGCTACTACTGAATTTATCAATTGGGTATGGTCATCCAAATCTCCTTTTGCTGAGTGGTTGCCTCTTACAAGTTGACCACTATTCCACCCCCTTTGCAGCCCTGTTGCTTACTGATCAATCTGTATTTGGGAGCACTAACAGATGTAGGTGATGGGTTACAGTTAAGTGTATACGGTGTTCATACATTCAGAAATTGATGGATCAGTTTTTGTTGTTCACCGTTGGCCCTTTGCTTCTGTCTGTAAAAGGGATTATTGATCTAGCCCAGATGCCTCCAACTATCCTGTTGCCTCACCCTGGGGGAACAGGTACTCCCACTTTGGAACGCATGGCCTACCTCCCTGGAGCTCAGCCCCCTTTCCCTCCTAGGGCTTTCAACCCAACCTCCATATCGCCAGGTGAGGACCCCTCCCTTCCCCATCCCTACATCCCGTGTTCCCTTATCTTCCCTGCCACGATCTCCGTGTTCCCTCACACCTCTCTAAGAGTGCAGCCCTGCACTAGCCTAAGGTGTCAAAGGTCAGTTCTGACTGTCCAGTGATCTATCACTGGACAGTTGCGGGAAGTGAGTCTTCCTGCACTCATTCTGGGAGGGATTTCTCACACTGTATGACTGTTCTCAACTCTCTGACTGTTGCACGGCAACAGGATGATTTTCTTTTGAAGAAAGTGTGCTCCTTAATAGATCATTTTAAGCGGCACAAAAAATGTTGGTTTGAAATGTGAAATATATTGTTTGAATGGTTGAGTTTAACAATTTGTTTTTATGTCTGCAGTTGAAAATCTGTAATTTCTTATCATTCTCAGTCATTTTATCTAAACTGAATACTATAATACTTGTAGTAGACTCAAATTCGCTGAACTAAGCCCTAAAAAACTTGAAGGCAATGAAAATGGTGATCTGATAGGTCTACAGTTTTTTCATATTAAAATGTCATCTCATCTTAAGAAGTCTCAATTGACACAGTTGAAATGCATTATAAATATTATATGGTGTATATATGGAGTTAAATCAGCAGCACTGTAATAAACCATGTTGCACTCATGATTTTGTCTGAAATGGTAAAAGAGGTAATATTCCTGAGACAGAATATTATCACGATTGTGCTGTGAAAGAGTCAGGACTTTTTAGCAAGGCCATATTATTCAGATTTCTAATGAAAGACGGATCCATCTTGCTGAGACCCCATGAGTAGTGTGTGTGTGTGTGTGTGTATATATATAAATCATGTGTGCTATGTCTGTCATTGTTGTCCTCAGGCCACCAAGCTCACTTTGCTGCTGCCGCTGCTGCCAATGCAGAGAGGGAACGGGAGAGGGAGCGTGACCGGGAGCAGCAGGAGAAAGAGAGAGAAAAGGAACGAGAAAGGGAGCACCGGGAGAGGGAACGGGAACGGGAACGGGAACGAGAACGGGAACGGGAACGAGAGCGGGAGAGGGAACGGGAAATGCGAGAACGAGAGCGGGACCGGGAGCGAACCAATGAATATATCCGTGGTGAGTTGTTTTGTTGTTGTTTAAAGCAGCAGAAAATTTCAATTCAAATTGATTATGTTTCTATCCCTTTTTAATATAGTAAATCTGTGTTGATCCATTTTACTGAGCAAATGTTTATCAATTCGCATCACTGGTTCCTTTTAGAAATCAGTGCAGTTATAGAATTACATAACAAAAAATGATTTATGGTTTATATATAGTCAGAAAGCAGATGTGGAGAGCGGCTGGTTGTAGCAGTATGACATGAAGGGGAAAACAAAGATTGGATAGAACACAAATGGAGAACCCAATATTTATGACTTTGTCTACTAAATTGCATTTGCCCTGACCAAAGATCACTAATACATTGACATTCACTAAACAATATCTCGCTTTTCTGATGTTTCCCCGATACAATTTGTTAAATGTATAGCATCCTGTATATTCAAGTATAGGGATGACACAAAAGATACACATAGATATATTCTGAAAACACTCAGATAAGTTATTTTATAATTGTGAACATCATATCTTGACATAAAAAAGCTGTCTAGCTCGATAATGTAAGTGTTGATTTCTGGATTTATTTTAAATTACCACAAGAAGTATCCCACATCTTTCCAGTCGTTTCAAAATCTTAAGCTAGTCACCACAACTGAAGGATTGGCTTGCCCCTTGTATCCCCCACAAAAACAAATTAAACCGGGTCTAAATATTAGTTTAGATTCCAAACTACAGAACCACAGGAAGATAAGGTGTCTATCTGATGTCTTATATATTAATATATTGTTTTATATCATTATTATAATGATTCATGCATGTTTTTGTGCCATTTTAAGAGGTTTGGGAATATTTTGATAATTATTGTGATAACTAGTATTTTGGACAGGATCATTGTGACATGAAATGTTCATATCGTCCTATATCTATTCATTTACTCTATGATGCAGGTTTTTTGTCTTTAAAGCTGTCGTATTTCACAGCGTTTTGATCACACAATTAAATATTTATTTATAAAGTTTAAAAAAAAAGAAGGGAAAAAAATAAATCACTTTGAAAAACTTGTGTTGCTGTTACTGTGTATGCTATACAGTGCTGTATATAATGTAATTCATGTATTTGTGTGTAACAGGTGGACCAGAGCAGCCAGGCCGGCCAGTGAGTCGAGGTTATCTGCACTCCACTTCTCCCTTACTCAGGACGCAGGATGTAGTTGTTCAACAGCGGCCAAGCATCTTCCAGGGCAAAAGTGTCATCACTTCTCTAATGTGAGTCTTATTCTAACTCTGCATTTACATCAGCTCACTTAACACTCACTGTGTGTGTCTGCTCATGTATTTGTCCTCAGTTTATTTACATGTTCAAATTTTAGGAAGGTGTGTGTGTGTGTGTACATTAAAAGTATAGACAGTAGACTTCAGTTGCATTAGTCAGACTTGTAGTAACTGAACCAATCCTACAGGCAATATAGTTGTCTTCATCTCCTTATTTCCTCCTCAGGCCCCATTCAGCAGCAGCGACAGCAGCAGCCCAGAGTAGTTCTCGCTACAGTACTGCAGCTGATGCTCTGGCTGCTCTGGTGGACGCCGCTGCCTCTGCCCCACAGATGGATGTGGCCAAGGTGAAGGAAAGCAAACATGAACGGGATGACGACATGTCCTCGTCGGCTGCACCTCGGCGAGCAGCCACCCTATCCGATCAGCAGCAGCAGCAGCAGCAGCAGCAGCAGCAGCAGGAGGCAGAGAGGCGATCCATGCAGTCACCATATGGTGCAATGTCTCTGCCAGGGGGTAAGCCCCATTCTGCTTATTCTGAGGGCCCTGGGGTTAAGGATAAGGGCCCTCAAACCTCAAAGTCACGCATCGAAGAGGAGCTTCGGACTCGTGGAAAAACGACTATCACAGCCGCTAACTTCATTGATGTCATCATCACACGGCAGATAGCATCGGACAAAGACTCACGGGAGCGAGGCTCTCAGAGCTCTGACTCCTCGAGCAGCTGTGAGTGTGTTGAGGGATACACGAGTAGACCATAGCCAAACCTTCATATTGTGTCCTTTGCTTAGAGTGCATTGTAACCTTTTGTCCATACTTGTCCTGCAGTGTCATCCAGTCGGTACGACAACACTGGTGGAGGAGCCATTGAGGTGATCAGTCCTGCTAGTTCCCCAGTACAATCACAACAGGACAAACCAGAAGAAGGACAACAACAGGCAGCAGGTATGAACAGACCAACTAATTTTGAGCGTATACATTTTTTAGTATAACTGAAGTAAGGTTTCATTTGAAATCAAATCAAATATTTTGTGCTTTAGGTCAAAGATGATGTGTAACAGATTTGGCTGTGAAGGCTAAATTTACCTTCCAGTCAAGTGGAGTAAACATACCATAGCTTGAATGACTTACCCCACTGACCTTGTCATTTGAGGCTTCATTCCTCTGTACCAGTCTCGTCACCAGACCCCTCTTGAAGTTATTCCTGTCACCTGAAAACAAATGTAGATCAGTTGCTGTTGGCACGCAGTATATTAATTGCTCCCTGTCTTATCTCTCCTCACCTCACCCTGCATCTTTCTCCAAAACAAAACTCTGGTTCCTGGTAAACCTTCTTCAGCTGGCATGCGGGCCTACGACATGAGTCGTTACCGGCAACAAGGGGAGCCACCACAGGCCAGTCCCCAGCAGCCCCCCTCTTCCCAGGCTGACAGCTACTCCCAGGTCCCCAAGACTCACCGGGTCATGACCTTGGCGGACCATATTTCGGTAAGAAACAATGGAGATTATTTGGAGATATTTAGCACAGGTCAGATTTCCCATGTACATCAACACATCATACCTAACTTTATGGTCACTCCCTGTCATTCAGCATATCATAACCCAGGACTTCGCCCGGAATCAGGACCTTCCTCCAGTCTCCTCTTCAGCTTCGGCCACATTCCAGAGCGTGGTGCCACCCGTGTCCTCTTCAGGGCGAGCCAAGGTTCCTAGCCGTTACAGTCCAGAGAATCAGGTCCAGGCCCCACACCACCAGAGACCCTCCAGCAGAGTTTCTCCAGAAAATGCTCCTGACAAGCCCAGAGCTAGGTACATGGACCAGCCAGTTAACTCTGAAATAATCAGAGTGAGTCTTATTTATTACTTATCATCTGTCATGACATTTGGCTCTCTCTCCTCCCTGTCCAGGCCCGGTAAATCTCCAGATCGAGGCGGCAGGCAGATGGAGAACTATGAACCCATCTCTCCACCACAGAACTACCAAGGCATTGACAAACAGGAGGCTGGTGGGCCTCCACCCCAGAGGAGAGAGGCTGACAACTCAGAGATCAGGTATGGGATCTCCACAGTAGTGTAGGAAGATAGTAGCTAACACAATTTAAGGGTTAATTACAGTAGTCGTTGATTACAATAAATTGTAGTCAAGAGAGAAAGGGGAGATGTTTTTTCTTTGTGCTTGTATATGTGTATTGAGATACAAATGTCTTGTCCCCTGTAATGTTGTGAATATTAAGTAACCAGAATTTCTACTCTGGAGCTGCACATTGCTAAAGTTAGTTTCCTGTTGGTGCTCTGACATTTGATGCCTGACTGTATTAGTCTGTAAATCAATTTCTTGTATGGATGCCAGCAGGCAGTGTTCCCACCCTGTCAGCAGTCGTTTGACATCCCACTAGAGAAAGTGCCTAGCGCCAAAGGCTTGTTGCCCCTCTTACCCCTTTGCTTTTTGACTCTTTGCCTCTGGTTTGTCTGGTTCAAGGAGTGACTCACGATCCCCGGGGAGTGTCAGCTATCTGCCTTCCTTCTTCACCAAGCTAGAGAGCACCTCGCAAATGGTGCAATCCAAGAAGCAGGAGATCTTTCGTAAGTTGAACTCCACCTCTGGTGTCGGTGATTCTGATGTTGGTAAGTGGGTCCTCTCTTATCCTCTTCCTCACTAACATGCATTCATCAGATGATGGAACAAACTCTATTAATATGTGTGCATGAAAGACATTTGTTTAATTAATTCCTTCTAATTTCTTTTAAAACATTGAAACAACTTGGCTTACTGTATAATTTTTCACTAAATTTCTATTTTTTTTCAACATCTAATAATTGTCTTGCAGGAAACGCACAACCAGGCACAGAGATTTTCAACTTGCCTGCTGTTACCAGCTCCAGTAAGTAGCAGTTAAACTTGCTCATGCCTTTCATAGTTCAATCCAGTTGATGTCTCCTTTCTCATTATATGTTTTGTTGCTGATTTGTAGGCAGCATCAACCCCAGGAATCACTCCTTTAGTGACCCAGCCAGTAACCTGGGCCTGGAGGACATCATTCGCAAAGCATTGATGGGTAATTTGGAGGAGAGACCGGAGGAGCACCACGGAGGGGCTCAGTGTGCCATAAACAATACAACCGGCACAGGTGGTGACGCCCGCCAGGAGGCCAACCCATCACCCAGCATGGGTAGGCGCAAATTAAATTCTTAAAAAAACACGTTCAGAAGGGATCTTATGTTTAACATGTTGTGGATTTACACATTCTGCATGTTTGAATCTACAGGGAAGCAGAAGCAGGGCAAAGCCAACAGCCGGAAATCGAAGTCTCCTAACTTGGGTCAGGCCTACTCTGGAGGAGAGCGTCCCTCTTCAGTGTCCTCTGTCCACTCCGAGGGAGATTATCACAGACAAGCCCAAGCCCAAGCCCAATGGAGCTGGGACGACCGACCTTCATCCGCAGGTGAGCTGTCCAGCCCCTGCCGTCTTAAAACTATAAATTCACAGACAGAAATACCTGGTACCAGTTTAACCACATTTTATTAAATTTTTTTTCTCCTTCCCTTTCCAGGATCCATGCAGTTTCCTTACAACCCGCTGACCATGCGCATACTGAGCAACACGCCACCCACCTCCATAGCTTCCCCCGCCATACAGAGCCAGCATCAGCAGCATCAGCAGCAGCAGCAGCAGCAGCAGCAGCAACACCAACAACAACAACAAC
The DNA here is from genome assembly GCF_004916995.1 of Morone saxatilis. NCBI lineage: Eukaryota > Metazoa > Chordata > Actinopteri > Moronidae > Morone > Morone saxatilis. Next base: position 19,557,467 of record NW_023339763.1, on the reverse strand, counting down.
AACAACAGCAACAGCAGCAGCAGCAACAGCACAGCAGCAACAGCAGCAGCAGCAACAGCAGCAGCAGCAGCCACCTCCAGCTGGAGCCCCGGTGGGCCAGCAGCGCGTGTGGCAGTCTCTGCTGTCAGAGCAATATGAGACCCTGTCTGACAGTGATGACTGAGCCCTGCTCGCTAGAGCCATGACTAGAAGAGAGGCCTGCACTAAGGCTTGTCTGTTCACCCCCCTCCTAGAACTAACCTTGCTCACTGGCGAGTGTGACAAGTAGATGGGGTGGTGTCCTTTTTATTTTTGGTGCTATGGCGCCCCCTGGCTGTTAGCTGAGAATACAAGCAGCAGCCTGTGACAGGCAGGGCTCTTCAGCAGAACAAGACTAGTTTTTGGTCCGGAAGCACTCACCCAGCCTGTCGGGGAAATAAACAAAACTCGACTGAGGGGATGACATGAGCTATAGTGAAGATGAAGAACTTAATATGTAAAAAGAAACAACATAAGAGACTATTTCTGAATTTTGTTTGATTTCTGTAAAGATATACCTTGTCTTTAAGAAAATCATTGTATGTAAATAGAGTAACCTTTTGCAGTGTTTTTCTTAACTTGATTATTTCTTATTTTAATGTCGCTTTTAAATTGATCCACTTTAAATGGGAAGAGTAGGGGTGTAATCTTTAATATCACAGTTGGTCTCTCCCAGTCGACCCCCACCCCACGTCACCTGACACCCACTCTAATATTTTTACCATAGCGACGCTAAGAGAGACCAAACCTTTTGGTTTGTACTTGACCATGAGTGGAACACAAAGATTGTGCCACCCTGCACGCCATCCACCAAGCACCACCAGAGCCTGAACACCGTGGACATTCGAGGATGAAACAGACTAACATTTCAAACAGCATTGATATTTGATGCCCGTCTTTGCCACATAGTGGAGATGATGCATGGATTGTAACTATCAGATGGTAGAGGTAACTTCTCATCCCGTTATAGACAGAGAAATGTCTTCAAAACAAGTTGAGAACACTGGTGTCATAACAGAAAGGTGAATAGTCTGATATAAGCTTCATTTTGCCGGAAAAGATATCCTTATGACTACTTCTGGACCCCGTCTGAATAATGAGAGTGAGCCAATTTTATTTTATTTTTATTTTTTTCAATAGAGCCATGGTGTGTCACATGTAGCTGTCTCTCTCTGCAGTTTCCAACCTGTCCAGAATGATCTGCTCTGCAACGTTGTCATGGTAAAAAAAAAAAGTATGTCAGGTTTTGCCATGCCTTGTGACTTGAGAAAGAAGGCAGCTTTAACTAATTTTCTCAGAGATATACGTTGATGTTTGATGTTTGTATTTGTTTCTGTAGTCCCTTTTTTTTTCTTCACCTTTTTTTTTTTTTTTTGATACTGTCCTGACAAAAATCTGAACTCTGTAAATTGTCTTTCCATTACACAAAAAGACAAAACTAACCAAACATAAAGAATGGTCTGCACCATTGTTGCACTTTTTTGCTTCGTAGCTTTTGACAAAAAAAAAGCATACTACCTGCTGTGTAACTTATTCAACCTCCAGCACAGGAGTATACTAAGATGTGCTTTAAGTTTTTCCCACCACTCACAGAATTCTGGATGTTTTGACTTCCTGTCTTTTCTTGTAGCTGGTACATGATTTTTGTAGTGTGGCATCACAGTTACAGTTTCAAGTGTATGGTACCGTTAAATGTTTAGGACTTTGCTGTCATGGTGAATCAAAACCGTGACCACTTAATCTCTGCTTTCATTGTGTCAATCAACTGGCATACAGCTTTGAATATGAAATATACTAGGTCAACTTCATAAACGGCAGTAACGTTCCTTTGCAAGTCTTTATTTTTTTTTTTTTTAGATATATGGAAAAAATACCATATTTTGGCTTTTTCAGTTTTCACTTTGCTCAGTTAACAAATCCATTCTGCTCTAAACTTGATATTTCCTTTGTTCCTTTCATATTGATTTTGAATCATTTGTCATAGCACATGTTCAGATTTTTATTTTGTCATTTTCAACATCTTTGTTATTCATCCTGTTTAAATGGGATGTTATGTGTTTACAAAGGCAATGACAAAAAAAAGTTTACAAACTTGAATCTTAATGAAATCCGACATGAAGCCGAAAAAGAATTAGAGCATCTTTTCAGCTCTCTATCAAACACAGAGTGGTGACTTTTTTTTGTCTTTTTGAAATTGAGACTTGAAAACCCGTGTATCCTATGATGTTGAAATGCAATGTTTGTATCGCACAATGTCTCTTAGTAGGCTATTACAAGAGTTCAGACCAATCAAATAAAGTGGTTCAGTTCTCCACCACTAAAAATGTGTAGATCCTTTATAGCCATATATTTACTGACTACTATGACTTTCTTCTTGTAGCTTGTGCCATAATTGTCATTGGCTGAGGTGCACCAATACTTTTTATTTGTGATCTAATGCAGTATACAAGAACATTATTGTGATAGGAATTGCAACTTGTAATTTTGCAAAATGTGACTGACCTCTCATTTATAGTGATTCTCAGACTTAAATGAATGTGAGTGAATGAGGCAGAGCTGTTAATTGAATTACCATTAAACAGAAAATAGAAAACATTATAAAATCATATAGAAAACCACTTAACACACTGGAGCCCTTTGTGCTACAGAAAATAGTTCATGCAAAATACAGGTTTTTGCTGCATTCAGGTTACTTTTCAAGTTATACATTTAAACATGATACATATAATAAAAAAAATCAGCTGCTGAGGTACATCATGGCTTCACTTTACAGCAGGCTTGCCACTGCATATTCTGTGTGATATAATGAAGACGATAGTGATTTTCCTTTTTTACGATTATTTTTTTGGGGGGTTTATTGCCTCTAATCAATAGTGACAGCTGAATAGTGACAGGAAACTGAAGTGAGAGAGAGACAGATGACGTGCAGCAAAGGGCTGCAGGTCGGAATCGAACTGAGACCACTGCAGTAAGGACTCAGCCTTTTTTACTTGGAGCACACACTCCACCAGGTAAGCTACCAGGACCTCCCGGTTATTTTCTTAACTCATGATTGGTTAAAGAAGTTCACTGAGGTTCAATTGATCGGTATCCATTATATCCTGTTTAATGAGTCTGAGACTGACTGCCAGAGTGCACATTAATGACCAGCAGACACTTGGCTTGTCAAACACAGGTTTGCTAAAGGTTTCAAAGCAGGTCATTTTGAGTTAAAGCATGGGTTTTAACATCAATTATGGCTCTGCTCCATTCAAGTGTCACAGTAGGCCTATTCAGTGACCCAACAATGGGTCATCTACGATTTAATGGAGCAGTGTTATTAATTTCACCTGTGCTTTTGCAGCTATGACATGTCAGAATGTCTTTTGTGTAAAGAGCCTGTTAGCTCGTTGACTGGTTATTAGAAACACCTGTGCTACATGTCCCCCATGTCATAATCTTTTTTCTGCTGTTGTATGTCTCCTGAGACCTGCATTACACCACTTAAATAACTGACACGTCAAGGAATTATGGATGTTAAGCTACTGTCCTATATCTGAAAATGAATTGGAAAGTCACATAAATGGTGGCATATAGGGCAACATAAGTAAATCAAAATAAACTCAAACCAATTATAGCATGGCATTAATATGTCAGTTGTCTGGTGGAGCAGCGATAGCGATTTCCTAAATTGTGATAGTTGCCTTGGCCTGGGGCTTTTATTTTGGAGGCAACAAACGTTCAAGCCGGAAGTCGTAATATTTTGATCGTATGTTATTGGCTAACGGAATCGATGACTTCCGGAAACAAAAATGCGCTCATTTTTGCCTGCAGTGGCCGAACAGCTTTTCCGAGATATTCAAAAAACATACCAGGAAACATCTCAAAGTAAGACACGAGTCGCAGAGGGAGATAAATGTGACAGTTTTAATGTTAAAGTATCTGTAGCGTTACTAGCTAACGGTTGATTATAGCACAATGTGATAAACTCGATTGAGTTTCTGAACAAACTTCACATTAACGTATTCTTTGTCAGGAGGAAACAGTTCACTTTTACTTTTCCACTCATTAAAACGCATCACTGTGCTCCGCAGTAACGTTAATGTAACTTTCGGTACATCTGGACTTCTTGTTGTTCCAGAGTTTTACTGTGATGTAGTTTAATATTTGCCCTGTAGGAGGCGCCGCTGCCACACACTTATATTTCTCTAGTCTTTTCTCTAAACAGCAAGCTACTCATACTATAGGCTGGTTTAGGCTTAAAACACCTAAAAACATGGAGCTTTTTTACAGCAGACATTTTGCAGGAGAAGTACAGGTGTCATTAATAACATCTATAATGGCTCTTTCTTTGAGGTGTTCGTTTCAGGGTCCTGGTAAAGGCCTTTTTCATAGCAGCTCAGGTGGTACCAATAATATTAACAATGGCTATGTTCACTCCCTGTGTCCCAGTAAGCCATGACTCTGAAACAGAAACAGCCAAATGGAATTCATCCATCATATTTTTTTTATTAATGACACCTGTGCTGTGACAAAAGCCCATTGGTAGTTTTATGAACAACACGTCCAACATGATGAGACTGACATAATTCACCTATTGAACATATAAGTCACATATAAGACAGTTCCCCCTGACAGGACATAAAATACGGGAATGTCCTGCTCCACGAAACCTTCAGCAAAGGTTTGTGTTTATTGTCTATAAAGAATTACCTCCTGCCCAGCCCTTAATACCAATATTGATCAGTATGCCTCAGCAGACTTTTATTACTGTTAGTTAATGATTGTGGTTTATCTGTATTACCAAACAGAAGGACACTACTTTTAGTTTTGGCTTCAGGAAGAGCTGCTTTAATTTGTATACTTTAGTCAGGGTTAGGGACTAAATAATACTGCAGGTGTGAATAATTGACACAGAGGCAGTGCCTTGCCCGAGGCCATTTCAGCAGTTGCTCCATTTTTTTTTTTACCCGTATTATCTGAAATAGTCATTAGATTTGAACCCATAACTGTTTGGCCATCAGCTTTCCTCTCTACCCAACAGACTTGTGCTGGATTGCTAGGAGTGGACAGAAAAGTAGTCAGACCCTTTACCAAAAGCAGCATTACCACAGTGTAAAAATATGTGATTCAGAACACAAGTATAGGTTATTACGCTTACAAATGTAACAATAGTTTTTTGTGTGTGTATACATTCTTAGTAGTCGTACCTAAAAAGGCAATTCCCAACTGCACCCATCAGATAATCATGCTATTAAAATGCAGTGTAACAATAGTTTAATGAATCACAAAATGAAAACACCAGGCACTGTCTGGACACAGTTCTCCAGTGGCTCATAAACATTTTTTAAGGAGCAAAATGAAGCCAAACAACTACACAAGAAGCAAAAGTTCAGTCTGTGTATCTAAATATAGTTTCTTTACCACATTAACACAACAGCAGAGTGGTTGCTGCTCTGCAGTGTACAGAGGATTTTGTCATCTACACAGATTCCACATTTCAACTATGTAGTTTTTTTTTTTAGTTTCTTTTGGGTTGTCTGAGACAGCTAGAGGTTTGATAATGATTCCTCAGATTACTCTGATCATATTACACAGGTAAAGCATGAACATGATGATAAAAGTTTCATCACTCTGTGGAATCTGTGGAATGATTCTTAATGCATAAACACACATTTTAAGAAATTACTTATTTGTCTCTTTTTTGCAGTTCCTGATGACCTGCTTATTGGGTAAGTATCCTTTTTATTCCCATGAATGTAGGGATCCTCCCTGTCTGAGTTGTGATCTAAGTAAAAAAGTCGGCACATGGCTGAGTGGGTGTGAATACCAGAAGCCACACTGTGGAGAAAGTGGGAGGCATTTGTACAGTCTGGATTTGCCAAAGTGACGTAGCATTGAGCCACAGTGTCATGATGCTCCTCTGTGTCTTTACTGAGACATTTCCTGGCATAGTGGTTTGAGTTACTGAGAGTAAAGGGGTGCTCACTGTCTGGCTCAACATGGCCACATCCTGTCTGTTTGTCTGTAAGCCTCTGGTTTAGGGGCTCTTCATCACACTGGTAGTTCACAAGCAGACATTTTCCACTTTTATATTCATCTTTCCCTTACAGGCAAAATGATGTTGTAAAGAATAATTAAAAACTAGCAAACTGAATGATTGAAGTTGTTGTTTTACATTAGAAGAGTTTTGTCTGGAATGAATGTCTGCACTGGCATTGGACACCAATATGATTATCTTACATCCTTTTGCTATATTGTGATACATATTGATTGTAGAGTATTATTCCTATAATATGTATTTTGATTTCACAGTGTGGTGAAGTGAAGGGTAAAATACTTTGACACTGCACCCATTGTTGTTATCTGTCAATGCAAAATGTTCAACTTTATAAATTGAAAACGGAATAATAATATTTTTTGCCATTTGTAGCATACACTTTAAATGTAGAGTTTTGGTGTTATTCACCTAAAATGAAGAGCAAGAGCTTCACTCTAGACTGATGGTTGTGTGAGGATTCAGCTGTGATACGGGGAAGAAGTCAAGTGACTGTAAAAGAGGCAAATAAGCCGGTTCTTCTACCAATAGTAGACTCAAAAGTCAACTCCACAGGGGGCTGACAAAACATGCTTTTTAATGAGAAATTCTGCCATAGTCACACACACACACACACTGGAGTATTATATTTAAATTGGTCTAATTTGATAATTTGATCTTTTCTTCAAACTTCTACCCAGCAGTCTCTGTGTATATATTTCAAGTTGTGTATTGCCATCCACACATGTAAACTCAAAACATGTTATGGATGTTTTTACATCTTTCATTCGCCTCTCCCTCATGTCTTTCAGGCTGAAGTTTGTGTTCGGGCCTTGTGCACTGCAGGCTCTGGACCTAGTTGACCAGCGTTCAGTCACCTGCCTGTCGTCTCCCAGTGGACGCAAAGCATTTCAGGTTGGTCATGTTTGTGTCAACTCTGTACCTTAACAGTAATCCTGCTTGTATAGTTTATATATTACAAAATAATGGTTTGTATTTTAATATGAAATCATTATGACAATATCTACAATATTCTTCCACAGCTGAACAATTTCTAACTTGTTGGTCATACATAATTAGCATGTGTAGGAAGTACTCTCATCCTCTGAATCAGTCTGTTGGACGTCAGGATTTTCTGCCCCAATAACAAGTAGATTGCATTTTAAAGCTGTTGCCTGATTTTTAGCTTATTCATGTTGTGTTTTTTAAAATTTAGAGTGAAATACTGCAATTCAGCACCGTTCTCTCACCAGAAACAGAACAGACTTTACCATAAGGTTATTACCACAGCCCATCGTAGGAGAAAGATCTGTTCATGTTCATTGTCAATGTCAATGTTCAAGATCTGTGGGTGTCTGCATTGTACTTTGTTGTCACTCAGCTGTTAATTTTCTGTTAAATCACTGAACCCTTTTCATCCTATGGCACATCCAGTAGTCATGTCCCAGCACGCCCGCACAATTGAATGCCAAGCTAATCTAGGTGTGTGACATTTTATAATTGAGTTAGATTTACAGTGACTTTCTGAGATCAAACATAACTTGCTCAGGTTTTCTTTTGACATTTAGTTGATTTCTTTATGGGTTATTTGTCATTACAAACGTATCAAACCATAAAAGTCACTCAGTATTTGTTCCATAATGGAGTGGGCTCTACAGGTGTTACCAAATGACTTTATACCAAAGAAGGTGTGTTATTACTCTGTGCTGACCTCCGTTGTCCTTTCCTCAAAGTTAAGAGTTAATCTCAAGAGGACATAGAGTGACTTTTGGTGGGAGAAACATGTCAGTCCACCGAGGTTGTGGTCATTGTGACCCATATTTCCTGTAAACTCCGTCAGGCTCCTGCAAAAACAATAAAAATACAATGCAGCTAAATAAAGACATGGATTCTGTTCTGTTGGGACACTTTCAACTCAATTGTTGGTGTGTTAATTGTTTCTCTTCATTTCCCTCAAGGCTGACATTTATGGTCCAGCAGCTTGTATTTGAAATGATTAATATAATGGGCTATTTTTATTCTCTACTGGAAAATGCTTCTTTTTTTTTTTCTTTTTTTTTATCTTGATCTGTGGTTGTTCCTGTTTTCTGGTTGTGACTTTGAACAAATCCGGTACAGAATAAAAGATTTATAAAAAAGTTTTCTATTTTTCTTCTTATTGGAGATTTATAGAAACGTTTCACAGTAAAAATGATATACATTCAACTTATATTTCATAAATTTTCAGATTTAGATTTTTCTAATGAAAAACATTGAGGTCAAAAACATTTTGTTTATACTAACTTAGGTTTTGCTGTTATATTCTCTGTTATAGAGCAGAGATGATTAGTCAATCAATTGATTAGTCGGTTATAAGAAAATTACTCTGGGACTATTTTGATAATCAATTTTAGTTATTTTTAATACAAACATGCCAAACGTGTGCTGGTTCCAGCTTCTCATATATGAGCATTTACTTCCTGTCTTCGTCTTATACAGTAATAAATGTACAGAATAAGCAGTTTAAAGACGTCACTTTTTGCTTTGAGAAGTTGTCATGGTTATTTTTCCACATCTTTTTTGCATTTCATAGACTAAACGATCAATCGACTATTTGAGAAAATAATTTGCTTGTTAGTTGCAGCACTGGTATGTCCAGACCAGTGTGGTGCAACGGTTCAGTATGTTGCCAACTCAGTCTTTAGTGGAAGTAACACAAGTGTGTTTGCTTGACTGTTTGCAGTGTCTGAACCTGTGAGAAGGTCACACATTTCTTCCCCTGCTTTATTGCTCCACTGTTTACTTGCTGCTCTGCAACACTTCAGTTTCGACATCACTCACACGCAGGCTGCCACTCACACTCCTGTAGATTAATGGCAGGTAAAGCAATCTTTAAAGGAATAGCTTAACATTATGGTAAATACGTGTGTTCACTTTCTTGTAGGAATGTAAATTCTGGGCTCATACCGACGTTTAAGATAACAATTTAGACAGAGCTGTACAGCCGCTCACTGTCTGTGCTGCTGGATCAGTATTGGCATGCAATTTGTGCCAGTGTTGGTCAGAGGTAATTATTTCTCCAATATCCAAGTTAGAAATAACCAACACAACATTTAGCCAGCACAAAAACAACAACATCGGCCACAACAAGGTGAATTTCGTCCGATACCGGTGTTTGGCCAATAAATCCGTGCATCCCTACTGTCTTATTAAGACTTAGATGTGAAGAATGATATTACTCTCATGTCATGAAACGGGGGAAACGGCAGGTCTGGCTCTGTGTGAGGATAAAAAGAAATCTGCCTATCAGCACTTCTAAAGCTCAGTAATTGAAACATTAGATCTTGTTTGTTAGAGTAAAAACAAGTTGTGGTGTTGTGGTGTCGTGGTGGGTTGTGTGTTATATCTTGGTCAGATGCAGTTACTTCCTGCAGTCTCCGCTCATTGCCCTCAGTTGTTTTGTAGGATTGTATTACCTTCAGACAAAGCCAGACTATTTCCAGTCTTTATGCTAAGCTAAACTATCTGTAGCTTCTGTACTGACATGAGAGTGGTATTTATCTACTCGTCAAAAAGAAAACCAATAAGCACATTTCCTAAAATGTCAGAATATTCCTTTAAATGAAACCCTGCAGCATGTCACTGTTCATCCACTCTATCAAATGTATGAGAAGAACTGAATATAGATCTAGTTTCAACATTGAGGAAGATGTTTTGTCAGAAATGGAATATAATATTCATATGTATGTTTTCATTGGTGTTTTGTTACCTTAGAATGATCTCCATCTACAGACCTACGGGTTGCCTTCCGCAGAGGTCACCATGTTGCACCGCCATGTTACAGTATACAGCAGACCAGCCCGGTCAAACCAAACACTGGCTGAAGTTTCACGTTTGTCGCAAGTTTAGTGGCCACTGTAGTTTCTGCTACACACGTACACACACCCATTTTCATTCCCAGCTCATCAAATCCAGACACAAGTGGTGTTCAGTTAGTTG
>NW_023339763.1:19531211-19547439 GCF_004916995.1 Morone saxatilis | reverse complement strand
CACTAAATCCTACACACTGATCCCTAATAATAATCCAAAATGAATTAATTAATTTAAAATAATCCAGAATATTTCCCTTTCAGTTGTTTTCAAAGGCAAGCTTTTAATGTTTCACAACCAAACATTGTTGAAAGTAATGAGAGGGTAAATCGTCAGGTTATACATTTGATTCATTCATCATTTGAGTATTTTATGGAAAGCTTTAAGTAATTAGAATAATTATTACTTGTCAGGCTACTCAGATTTGTTCAAGTTAAAGAATCCTGATGCTTTTCCATTAACCTGCAGGCACAGCCTTCTCTTTCGGGAATAGTAGCATTGCACAGCGTGGTAATCCACAGGACCTTGTCGGGGAGCTTTAAAACATAAATAGCATATTAATAATGTTCTTTTTTCTCTTTGTCATAAATCTTGGAAGACAGAGTTGGAGTAGGTGGATTTTGTGGCATTAGCAGTAGTGAGTGTTCCTATGATCTTGGCAGGTCTGTTTTATGTTTGAACAGTTAGTGATGCATTAAGTGGGACTATACACAGTGTCTGTCTCAAGGCCATGCCACAAATATTTAGCTTTACCCTGCTCTCTGACTCTCAATTTAAATCTGACAGTGAGTGCTTCAGTAGGCTGCTGTTGGCTGGCATGGCATTAAGATATCATTTAGGTTCTGGCTAAATGGAATCGCAGCAGGTCTCTGACTTTTAAGACCTAAAAGTTGAAAGAAAGGAGATGAAGATGTCACTCTGAGTATCAAAGGTCAAGTCGTGACAGCCATGTCCTTTCAGGTTGGAGTGCTGTTTGCTTGCTAGACCATATTTGGGCAGCATGCGACAGCAGTGTGAGTTACAAGAACATTGTTAAACATCTGGAAGAGAACGAAGGCAGTGACGACAGTTTGAGGACCAATTTCTCATTTAAAAATAAAGCACCACTGCACTTAGTCATCCACTTGTCAAGAGTCTTAACAAATTTCCTGTATGTGGAGAGGATGAGAGAGTAGTTTTCTCTCATCGGATATATAGGAAAATATTCTTAACAAAGCAGAAATGAATTTGTTTACTGGAAGTACAGTGACTTGCGTGCTAACTGGCCACTGCGTCAGACAAATGCTGAAATGTCTGATAAATTAACAAGTTCTGCCATCTTTGTCATTTCCTGTTATCACAGTGTACTCTTTCCATTGGACACAATTTAGTTTTTTATGTTGTAGTGGTTATTTGGTCGCCCCTTTCCGGAATGAATAACTCATGAGAGCATGGCATTTCACTGCTGGGATTTTTCACCTTATCTTGTTCCGAACGTTCATGACCTTTTAGGAGACACTGTACCGCAGCCTGTTGGGAAGTAGAAGTAGTTCTCAACAGTAATGAGACATAAAACTGTGGATTGCGGTATTCAAATAAATACTGAGGTTGCGGTTGAAGACATTAGTTCCCAAACGACCAGTTGACTAAGTAGTTGATTATTATTTGATAATTGATTAATCATTTCATTCAGGCAAAACTTCCAAACATTTGCAGGCTCCAGCTTCATCCGATATAATATAGCTGTTTTTTTTCTGTTTTGTCTAATTGTAAATTGAATATCTCTGGGTTTTGTTTCAGTAAATGACCTTGTTTGTGGATATTCCCAGAACAGTACAATTGCAGGATACATTAGAATAAAAAGATACTAGATGGGAGTATCAGTTTTTCTGTCCCTCAGATCTGGTTTGACATGTTTCTCCAGTGGGATTGGTTTTCCAAACCATTCTCCTGACTGGAATGTAAAACAAACTCTATGAGGCTTGGAAGAAGGATTTTTAGCACTAGAAGTAGTTCATCGGCACTCATGAAAGACAGGCAATTCTTGAAGCACTCAGCATGTTGTATTAGTCAGCCAATGACCCATAAGAGTTGATGCAAATATGCAGTATGTTGGAGTTCAGATACAGGGGTTGGGTATCTCAATCACTTCCCAGAGCTTTGAATTTCCCTAAAGCCTTGTTTGTGGTGTGGAACCAGTGGACAGAGGGTCGTCCAAACTCCTGGCCCTCTGGCTCATGGCAACTTCCAGAGATTAATTCCCGTGAGAGCCAGCATTTCAGGCAGAGACGAAGACGGAGCTATGCTGAGGATTTAACTCTCACTGTTCCTTTTGCAGCGACTGAATGGCAGATCTTGATGTATAGTGTCTTTCTGAAGAAACCAGGATCGATGCCAGGCAGTGGAAGCCTGACGTTTGTGGTGTCTTGCTGATGATGTTAGCTGCCAGCTCTGCAGTGTGAGCTGCAGCAGAGACTCACAATCTATGATGACAGCAGACAACAAAAAGGGCCCAAGTGTGAGTTGGTTTTCAATAAACTTGACTCTTTAGAAACTGTAGCAGTCCTTGGCTTGGTCTCCACAGTTTTACTGTTTTTGTGCTGATCATGCTGTGCATGGTGCTTTATTCATCTTTACTGAGGTGTTTTAAGTCCATGTAATTGTCTCTTGTGCGCCTTATTTATAAGGAAGTGTCACATTGAAGAAAAGAGGTTTTTACTTTTGTAGGTCACAGGGAAAGGTAATTTATCGAAGCTCTGGAGAATAATGGAGCCTGCTCTGCCATCTTGGGAGGCATTAGTTATTGTGAAGTGTCAAGCTAATCCACTAACTTAATGTCCTCATGTGTCATGTGCATGAGGATGCAACCTAAATCACTGTCTGCAGTGGGGAGCGAGCGCCAGTGTGGTGGACAGGAGGCTCTGTCAGCCGAGGCCATTATACACCACATATGGATTGTTAAAAAATGCATCGTTTCTACCTCGTCTCCTCTAAATAATTAATGTGAAATGATGAGGTTGGTGGAAGCAACCTCACCTTCAACCAAACCACTGGTCTGTCACGTCTATGAAACATTTAAATGGAGAGTTCATCCAAAAACACGTTCAAGTTGGGACTCTACAAGCTGGAAGTCACGGCATGAAGACTTGACATCATGATGTGACACTGAAACAGTGACGACTGAGATATTCCAACCAAATCAGTATTTGAAGGGAGGGCTTACAGCTGTGAAACAGAAGGTATGTCTGTACCCCAGTAAAATATCCTGACTGCTGTCATAATGTGTGAACAGTTTGATTTCACACATGAAGCAGCTGCAGGTCTTGTTTCCAAATGACATCATAACTAGGACGGAGCGATATGTTTTACTATTCTGATTTTCAGAGCTCAGCTAGTCATGTCTAGACTAGTTGAAGGACCTTCCTTCATGCCTCTCTATGCTTTTACTATCTCAACCACTGCCAATACAAACAGCATTGGGATCATACTCGATTTGTGAATCTCCTTCTTCATAAAGAAACTCACACCTGTCTGTGTATGATCTTTCAAATAAAGTTTTTCAAAGCAAGCTTTTCCACATATTTAAATGTACTTTGCATGAATTTGTTGCAGGTGATAGGAGGCTCTGGGCGTTTGTACACCTGCTTTGTGTCCTGTCACTACTGCCCGTGTCCAGCCTTCGCTTACACTGTGCTCCGCAGAAACGAGGGCCCGCTGGTGAGTACTGTTAACACACACGTTGGGCTGCATATCAAACCTCAATACTTTAACAGTACCAACCAAAATCTGCCAAGTACTGAAAACTGGCACTGAATGCTGAGATTTGTATTCTTCTTTACTGACCAGTTTCTGATTTAAATACTTTAACCTAACTAATATCAAACTTTTAGGCTGCAGTTTTATGAAAGAAAAAAAAAGTTTAATATAAAAAGGTTTATTTTTTTTTCAATCACAGAAAGTATCTTGAGGTATATTTATACACATGAGTGTAGGTTTGTTTTCAGAAGTGGGGAGGACACAAAGGTTAGGTTATTAAAAAAAGTATGTCTGCAATTTTTTAACATTTAAAATATATATGTATAACTACTTCATTTTTATGCATTAATGGCACTTAAAAATAGCGTTTAGTTTTTGTTGATTTTGTTGAAGATAAATATTGTGTGTGCATCTTCACTTAAAAGAGAACTGTTCTTTATTGTCATAACTAATATTTAATATTAGATTGATGTTTGTAGCATCTTTTAGGAGAATATTGAACAACCTCCACCTATCAGACAGTATGGGAGTAGCCTTTATGAGCACAAGATACCTAAAACATTTTTAAGTCCTCCTCTTTTCTCTCCCTCTCTCCCTCACCCCCAGTGGAAATTACGCCCCTGATAGTATAAAAACATATTCAAATACCAGACCCCACACATAAGAAGACACACACACAACTGTATGTACAGTGTGTGTTGCTGGGGTTGAACTCTGTATGAACACATATATATATGGTACACAGTGTATACAGCAGCGTATTTACACACAGATAACTTAAAAAGCCGTTCACAGTCATTGTGTCTCGTCAGTCAGGCGTGTATCCTGGAGAAAACCGTCACCCAGTCGAAAGTGAGACGAAAGTACACGTTGAAATGTGTGCAACAGATGTTTTGTGGTCAGGTCACGTTCTTGTCTGGTCACTGAGGGGCGTCTCCGCTCTGACCGCCAGTGTTTGCTCTAAAGTATCAGAAAGAATTGTTTCCCTGGAGGATGCTGCTAAAATCAGTGTGAGAAATAGAGAGCTGCAACAGACCGTGGAGACTCCCCAGAGTGCATCAGCATTACTGATATCATTACCCATGAAAATACTGAAGACAGAAAAATAAAACTATTTACTGCCTCATCAAACGCTCCAGCAACTTTTATAGCTAGGGAGATGAAAGTGGAGTTGATGTTGCAACGTTACATGTGTGGAAGCTAAAAGATTATAGTGGATCAGAATTTAACATAACTCTCTAGGCTCAAAGTCTAAACCATATGACGCTCCAGAGACGTTCCAACATGCATTGTCCTGTCCTCCCCCGCTGGAGCCATTCTGCTCATTCGGGGGCTCTGCAGATTCCAACATGACTGGATAAGGCCAAACAAGGTCCATTCTGCTCTGACAAGCAGGTCAGAGGACAGATACTGGAGGACTCCCACAGACAGCAGCAGACAGCCATGTGCTAATAAACAGTCAACAGGAGAAGCTAGTAAACAAACTTCTGTACCTTTTGTCCTTTTCACCACACTCCGACTTTGGCTCATTGCTTATGTAAAACTCTAATCCACAGGTGCGTTAGTGTGGAGGAAATCTCATTTATAATGCATGGAATAGGCTGAGGGTGAAAACAAGTCAATGATTAACATGTTAATGTTAATAATAACGACAAAAAGTTGTTAATGTGTTCAGTGACACATTTCGCACACAAATGCAGAACTGCAGGGCTTTTTGACATTTAACACGCACGACTGGAGCTACGTCTTACTCATAACACAAACACACACTCAGCATTAATCACATGTGCTTTTCCTTTATAGAAATGTTTATAATTTGATAGAAATATTGGAAATTGTCCTGGCATTTGCTTTGTGATTCTTATTCTCTGACTAAACTATTACTCAGTGGGAAATTCCCAGTATGTCAGAGCCAGCAGCTCCTCTCTACTCTGGTGTTTTCATGAGACCTTTGAATTTAAATGACTGAAGTGTCGTTAGGGTTTCATATCCGTACCATCAATCACACCAGCGCCCGTGTTCACGTAATGAATCTGTGTCTGCGCTCTTTTCTCCCAGTGCAAACACATCCTGGCCGTCTACCTGTGTCAGGCCATGGGCGTGACTCAGCAGGAGAGTGTGTCCGATCAGCAGATGTCCATGCTGCTCAGTGGGACAGCCCCCCCGTGACACCCAGGTACATTCAGTACAGCAGGTGGACCCAGCACGCCCTCGAGGATGAGAGCCGATGTTTGGAACTGGCCTCTTTAGGTCACTGCAGAGAGGATGGGAGCACGGGATCATTAGCGTGGCTTCGGCTCTTTCATATGTCTCTCTGAAAGACACCAGATGTTGCTTTATTTATTTTGTCTTTTGGAAGAGCTCTTAGTCTGTTTCCAGGGAGACGACATCTGTCATCTGTTCATTGAGAATGTTTCGGCTTTATTTTTAGGTTCTTTTTGGCTGAAGCTGCATCAATTAGGGAAGTAGCGAATGTCTGCAAGAAATGTAAGAAACTTCAGTCTTTAACAATGTGTCATATATAAATATAAATGGTCAAATGATTTAAAGTTGCAATTTTATGAATAAACACTGGTCTGTAACAATATAAACATTGCCTTTATTAACAAAATAATTCACCATACATACAGATTGCATCATGTTAAATAGCAGTATCGCAGTTGAATGAGAGTAGAATGGCCTCTGGAAAGGTTGAACATCAGCTTGACCACAGTGGATGTTTTTCCTGATTAGTAACAACACTATAGCACACTGACAGACAGGTACTTCGGAATGAAAGGCAGGAATGTTGAACTAGATCAACTTGTCATTGTCCGTCTCACCTTTTTAAAATTGTAAAAGAAGGCAACAGTTTGACATCAATCAATAGCTAGTAAAAAAGGCAGACACCTACAGTACTTATTTTTACACATCAGTCAACAAAGACAATAATACAACGTTACAGTGCAGTTACAGTATAGATGTCTCCATTGGAATGTACTAAAACTTTGGCACACTCCTGTATTTTAGCCCTTGAAGTTAGTCAGAGGTGGTACACTGGACACAGCAGCAAATGAGGAGAGATAGTGAAGCAGTGGAGCCAAGTGCTCAACTTCAGAACACTTGATAAACACCAACACAACATGGTTCAACACCACCAATGAAGCACACCAAACGGGAAATAATCTAAAATGTCAGTGCAATGTGTTTGTGTAGTGATGGCTCTCGGATGACCAAATTCACCCTCTTTTTTTTCACATGAATTACGACACTCCAGACAAAACGCTGCTTTGACTAAATTCACAGAGACCTTTTTTTGGGATTCATCAGCTCTCGCCCCTGTCTTTAGTTTTGTAAGCTCAACAATGCTAACCCCGACAGAAAAAGAAGCAAAGCATCAGGACTCGGTGGAAATGCCTCAGACTATGATGCACAGTCGAGTGTAAAGAAGTAAGAATTTCCCTTGCGCGGAACATTTCATTAGTGTTACCTGCTTCACTCTCAAATATTATCTCTGTTTTTGTGGGTTGAATTGAATCACCTATAAGGAGGCTCATTAGGTGTTTGATTTGGTGCAACATATTTTAAACCTGTCTTTGTTTTCTGAAATGAAACTGCTCGTCTCCGTTCAGACGGTGACTTCAGCAGCTTGTGGAGGACTGCCTGCGCTAACAGATGAGAGCCTCAGGATCGCAGCTGAGACTGCGTCTGAGGGGAGATGGGTTGTCAGCTGGACTCCTAAGGCAAGTGACATTCATACACACCCAACTGAATCAAAGCAATGGTGCTCTCCGTTATGTAAGCACCCCAAAACTGTTTGTACCAGAAGCTTGGATGATGAGGAACAATGTAAATTACACTGATTTGAAGTATCAAATATGACATAGGCTTTTCTTTTTATGTCAACACTTGGTTCAAAACAAAGCGGTTACAGTGCTTTGTGCAGATGCCATACTTCTATAAAGGGCACAATCAGTTTCCCACTTCCTGAGCTTTTGTCGTGTTAACATGGAAATGACGTGGAGCACCAGCGCAGCTAAATTACTATAACTGTGACTGAATCAAATCATGCTGTTCATCTGGTAGATACCAAAGCATCTCTGGCTCTTAGCCACAGTGGTCACAAGATCATTTTGGGACCCCTGAGGCTCTGGGAGATGATTCATGGGATATAAAAGAATTCATAATTTCTTGTTTATGTTTGAATTTCCTCCTTTTCTTCTGATTTCTGAGAGTCCCTGTTGTTTTTGACCCCTCTGTAGACTACTGTGTCCCTCCTCCTGTACACACAGTGGAAGAAAACCTGTACTTCTTTCTGTATATTGAGCATGGATTCATTTTAAGGGTCACAAGCCAAAAATAAGCACGGATGTAGACTACTACTATTGTACCTTTCTAGGCCCACAAGAACAGATCTAGCCACACAAAGTTTTTTGATCTTTACATTCTCAAGGATAAGGTCTCATAATAAATAAATTAATAAACACTGGCACTGGATGTTGACAATATAAAATATCAGGGCATAAAAAGGAGTGTTTGGAGTTGTAACAGGGTGGATTCAGAATGATAAATAGATTTTTAGAATGTAGCAAAGTTTGGATCCTGTTCACAGTCCTACAAATCCAGTTAGCTTGAACATGTTTTTTTTTAAATCAGAAATCCTTCACAATACAAAAGTTATGTAAGACTCACCATTCAACATTTCTCTGCTTGACCCCTGATACTCGGCACAATTCATAAATAAGTGTCCACATTCATGGCGCGTCTGACATCGGTTCATCTTCACATATCACACCCTTGGTCTGTAAACATTATAAAACTCAGTGAAATTAAAATTCAAGAGTGGAACAACAAAGTTGACACAGATAATGCTCCTCTGTCACGACTTCCTCTATAGCAGAGGGTCGATGGTCATGTGGATCTGGTCTCTGTTGCGTCTGCTGCCATTGGAGCTGAGGTACAGCTCCTCCCTGCGGCACAGAAAGTGTCGGGTCAGGATCTTGCGGAAGGTGTTCCTGAAGTCCTGGATGCGGTACGCGTAGATGATGGGGTTGACCGCGGAGTTGGCGTGAGACAGAATGATGGCCACATACATGATAACCCCCGGCTTCTCCAGCTCCTCGTAAAACAGCGTGAGGCAGTTGAGGATGTGGACGGGCAGCCAGCAGATAGCGAACAGTCCCACGATGATGGAGAGGGATTTGGCGGCCCGGATTTCCTTCTGCAGCAGCCCGTGGTGATGGCTGTCCCCGTTGCCCACGCACTTGAGCTCAATCTGTCTCAGCTGCTTCCTGGCCACGGTGAAGATCTTCATGTAGATGCCCAGCATGATGAGCAGCGGCACCAGCACGCAGACAAAGAAATTAAAGTAGACCATGTAGTGCATGTCCACCACACTTTCAAAGAAGCACATGAGCTTGCAGCTCCGTAGTAAGTCTCCTCCCCCCCTCAGCCCCTCTGTGAGGCCAGCGTCTGTAGTGTTGTTCGCACCAGCGCTGGCATTCGCACAGTTCTGGTACTTTAAGTTCCAGCCAAAAAAGGGGATGAGGCCAATGACAAAGGAGAGGATCCATAAAATAGCGATGATCTCTCTGGCGGTCTTTCCCGTCATCAACTCCTTGTACCTGGAGAAAACACAGCAGTGATTACTTTCTTACTGATGTTCCCAACATGGATAAATGTTACCCTCAAATTAGGAGGACAGCCTAGCTATAATAGATACAAACACAACAACATGGCAAAGATGAATAAAACGTTAACATTTTTGGGGCTTTTTCTGTGATAGCGAATAATTTATGTGAATATATTATATTTGTACTTCTCATGATTGTTTACATACCTGCATCTTTATTTTATTTCCTTGAAGTCTCAAAATCATAACAAAGCTTAAAGCTAGCATTATTTTTATTAATCAAGAAGAAAATAGTCCAGAAAAGGATTTGAGTTTAAATTCACACCCGAAGAGATGTCCTGAGCTTTTGTTTTGCCCAGAGAAAGTGAACTGGGGTTGGCTTTTGATTGTTGGTGTGGCCTAAGGTGACACCTTACATTATTCACAGTCTTTTTTCAAACAACAAAAGACAACATCAGAAACACAGGAACAAACGTAAGCATCCAATCCCACAGCTACATTAATAAGACACATGCTGTGTTCAGAAGGTATACAAATTCATCTTGATGGGGACATGAATGTGTGTAGCAATTTTCATGGCAATCCATCCAATAGTTGCTGAGATATTTCAGACTGGAACAAAGTGGTGGACTGACTGCCATTTGTGCTAGCATGACTGAAAATATACACAATAAGTTCAATGATGCATGTTCAAACAAATACCTTGTTACTGGAAAAAGCTAACAAATTCATTTGACATGTGTTGTTTGGTTTTCTGATAAGATGAAACACTGTTTACAACATTGTAATGTTGGAGCTCTACACAAGCGCGTGAATGCACCACACAGACCCAGAGTAGTCTGCTTCCAGTGTCTGCTTCCAAACCTGTATTTGGTTTGGACACATGAAATCGTAAAGAATGAACATTATTATGATATTATGATCCTGTAATTCTGACTATTCAATTATAAAAGTAACCAGTGTGCAAACAAACAAAAAAAGAGGGGCATTACATCCTATATTGATTTCCATATAATTTACACTTTTCACGGAAATATGTCTAAATGCAAAACTAACAGGTTTATAACAGGCTTATTTTAATGTTACTCATCCTGAGCACATTGTGAGCTGACAGTATCTCAGGTCCTGCTTTGCTCTGATTCATACAGGACACACACATTGCTAAAATAACATACGCCTCGCTTGAGGTGTGAGGCCGCTTCCCACGTGTTTGTGTGTCTGTTCAGATACTCGAAATGAAAATGAAAGAAGGCAACGAAGCAGCACATCTGTCTCAGCTTTGTGCTGTTCTGTAGTTTGATGCCTAAACTCAATCTCATGTTTTTTCACGGCTTATAAAGGGAGAACTATTGAGTGTTAGATTCATTTACAGAATGTTTCCCATTAAGCCGTCGCCTCACTCAAGTATGATATGAACTGATGAACAGCAGGTGCACAGATCGAGGCTGCTTATGGAAATGCAGGACTGACTCACAGGGGTGTCGTCCTGACTGTCCCCATCATATGAACTGTGCTTGAAGCAAAACGAGTTGTTTCCTCAAACTGAGTTGGGCGAGCAACCACACAGTAGTGACTCACACATATGCTGATACACACGTGTACATACACACACAAGCCAGTCAGAGTTGCCACAAAAAATCCATCTCTGCAGCTGTACAGTTCATGATCACACCATATCACAACTTATCACAACTTAGAAAGGGACTTTTGCTGTTACAGCTTACAACCATCAAACCATTAGTTCATGATTGAATAATCATTATTAAATGATTAAATATGTAATCCCTCATATATTAATCAGTCATGTCATTAACAAGCCATTAACCAAGTTATTGTTGATACATCTTTGTAAATTAATTAAAATGTTTACAAGTCATTTAATTGTGAATTATTTCTAAACAATGTTTACTTCATTATGGATAATAATATTTATTAACGTGTAAAGGATGGTTTCACCTTTCAAAAAAACAACACTCACATCCCCATATGTACATTTAAAGAGTTATTAGTTTCTGTAATAATAATAATAAGTTTCTGTATTTTGTCCACAGTGGCACAGTGTGAAGAGACCCCTTCATGATTCAATTCCAATGGAAGACAGAAGGGGACTAAATCCACAGCCTTTGTTCTGTGTAAAAATTTATTTTAAAGTTAATCTGAAGCTAATATGATGCTTCAGCACTCTGTATTACATTAGAGTAATGTTGGTAAGGGATTACATCACAGCCTGTGGACAGGAAGCACAACTGGAGTCACACTCATAATGTGCATGAGTGTGTGAGTAAGACTTGAAAAATGTGAACCAAACAATTAAACAGTGGTACGTAAAAGTCCTTAATGTAATTGTAATGTAATGTAATTGTAAAATTTAAGTATAGTAGTAAAGTATAAAACCTGGTTAAAGCCTGAAGAACAGTATTTGTAGTGTTCCCTCTCTTTCTTTCTGACTCTGTTCTGTGCCTCCTGAACAACGTAGACTACCTGCAGCCTCCTACAGCTCTGCATCACATTGTCTGTCTGGAGTTTCACTTCACTGTACTTGCTTACTGTTAACACCACAGACTCACATCCTTTAAGAAAAGGTTGATGCACAGAACAATCCGACATAAGCAATACAAGCAGCTGGCAGCCTGGTAGCTGAAAGACTACAGCAAATTCCACATTGTAACCGCAACATCCTCCTTGATTGAAGCCTTTGTTGTGTCTCATACCCATCTCTCTCTCTCTCTCTCTCTCTCTCTCTCTTTTTTTCCTGTCTGTGAACTGTCAAATAAAGGCAGAAATACCCCCAAAATAATCCTAAACAAGTAAGAAAGCAGGTTCCTGCAGACATAAACTATCCATGGGCCATAAGTTACCAGTGAGTAAGACCATTTGAGGATGGGGAAGCATTCTTCTCATAATGCAAAAATACCTGATTTGTATGTATGCTCAGTAAAGAATGTTTACTATTTTAAAATCTTTAGTAATTCATTTTTAAATGTACACCTTATTGATAAAGTATACATTTTACTGCCATTACTGTTTTTCTTTTATGTTGACAAATGATCTTCCAGCAATAGCTACCTGTGAAAATACACATAAATATGAAACAGCCCGTGAACAGGTGAGCGGAGGTGAGCTAAGGGAGGTACAGACAGTGCTGTGCTGAGCAGGACAGCGATCATCGTAATGAAGGAAAATGTCACCCAGTGTTACAGTATAGCTCTTTTCTGTGTTTCTGGAAAATGTAGTAGTACTTTGACATGGAGATAAGCAGTGTCACCAATTTAATGTTGGGTGGCTTTGGGTTCTTTGTGTGATTTATATATAAATAAAACCGTCAAATAAAGCCAACCTGAAGAGGGGAATGAAAGGGAAGTCAAGCGTAGAGGAAGTTCAACCCGCAGTGAAAGCCTCTGACATTGATGGCACAGGCAGGAAGTGATTACCATTATAGGTTAGGGAGAGGCAGAGAATTTGTTAGTAAAAGGAAAGTCATGTTACTTGAAAGATATTCTTAATCATTAGCCCAGTTTACCTCCGAGTGGGCGTTGAGAATGAAAACAGCCATGCATTATAATAATTTTAATAAGTCAATTATTCATCAGTGGCATGCAAGTTCCGCCTCCGTCCTGTGCGGAGGCGAGCGGGGGGGGGCATGAGTAATATAGCACCACAGAGGAAGCTTCAGAGCTCACGATGACCTGCACACTGTTGCTCTCCATCCTCTACTCCCGCACAGGGGCCATTTCCCAGAGGGTTCATCTCCAGCACATCGCCTCCCATTCTCTCTCTCTCTCTCTTTCTGTTTGGAGGCAGGGAACGGGCGAGCGGCTGAATGGATTAGTTCTGGCATGACGACAGCACGCTGGCATCTATCTTTGTTTTGCTTTCTTCCCCTGCCCCATTCTCCACACATCCCTTCTTTTCTCTCTGTCGCTGTGCTTCCGCCCAGGGCCACAGGCTCAGCCGGGCCACACACACACACACACACACACACACACACTCTCTCTCTCTCTCTAAACTCATCGACTTAAATGTCCGGCAGTGTCTGCAGTCCTGTTTCAAACACAATCTTAACAGGTGGCCGTTCACACTGACAACACAGGAGATATTTTACACGTTACCCAGACTGTCAGGAGTGTATGCAAACAGAGCTGTGCAGCATTTGCATTCTGAATTGTAGGATTATCTCTCTAACAAACAACTTAGATGTTAAAATGATAAAGGCAAGTCGAGAACAAAACAATGTACACATTTGAATCTGCAAAGCATTCACGGTCCAATTAAGATATGACCATTCAAGTTCTGCTTTGACAGAAGAGGGAAAGGTAAACACAGATATAATCTCTCTGTACATTCTTATTGGGAACAGTGCACTCGCTGTCCCAGAGTGTGACACTGTGTCTCAGCAACGACGCTTACACGTTTCATTTTGGTTTTTGTTGACTCATTACCAAAGTTGTACTCCCCTCATGTCTGTTTTTGGCGTATGATACACTCATACCCTTTCAACTTTTATAGGTGTTTTTTTTCCTCTCAGAAAAGTGGTCAGCTTGGTTTCACTGCAACATATACAAACAATTACAACCTACTGTCAGTAATAATTATGGCTTTAACCCTTAACCTCCACTATGTTCCAGTCCAACAGTTCTTCAGTAGCCCTCGTGTCTGTCAGTTTAGTATGGAGCTAGAGCCAGAAGTCCATGAGCTTAGCTTAGCATAAAGCCTCTCCAAAGCTCAAAAATAGCCATACCAGCACCTCTAACGCTCACTCATAAACATCTTGCCTTTGTTTAATCTGCACACAAACCAAAATGTAAAACATCAATTTGTGGTTTTACAGAGAGTTGCATCCTGTAACTATTTCACTGCACACAGACAGCAATAGTGCCAACACAAAACTCACCATCAAACTTCAACTTCTTAAATTTACATTTTGCTTTTTGTACAGATAAAACAAGTGAGTGATGTGCAAGTTCTTTCAGTCTGATTTAAACTCAGTGATCATGCTGCTGGTGAGATAAATGTCCTCAGAAATCTTGATAATTTATTTTGTTGACAGGCTGCACAAACCACATTCATTAGAAATTAAACAACCTTAACTACTCTTCTCACCAACGTTTCTCTCTTTATCAGACATCTTTTTACTTGTCACTGCACTTCTAGTCTCTCCACAGCTGAACCCGGATCATTTCAGGACTCTGTATTTGTTGTTAATGTATGCCTCACTGAAAGTCTGAGGATGACACATCACCCACTGTATCCTAAAGCATACTTCCACCTGGACTCAAGTTCAACCATCAACAGAGCCTTGTCTGGTTCTTCAACTCTAATACTACCTTAAGTTTTCATTATTTGTGAAACCCTAAAGCAAGGATGACACTGTACTACGCCCACCACCCCCAAGACATGTGCTGTAACAAAGAAAAGAAGTGTCTTTTAACTATCCATTAAAATTAAGCTGAGATCTGTTGAATCAGCAGCTGGGTCTGATGATGCTGTCCCTGATCACCGTGAGGCAGTACTGCTGATGTGGGTGTGGACAACCCTTTGAGGTCTGTGAAGTGCTAAAGGTTACATGAAAGCTTCAACAGCACGGAGGGACAAAATAGCCGGAGGTTTTTTTTCTGAGAAATGCAAACAGGGAAGACGGGGGCTTGAAGCAAGCAGAGAGTGGGTGCCTGTAGCTCTGTCCATCATCTCACGGGGTTTCAAACATCTGGCTCTGGCCTTTCACTTCCACTTAAACCATCTGTGAAAACACTTTTATCTGAAAGAATAGTAGCCCCCAAAAGGCCTGCAGACTGGTCACACACACACACACACACAGACCGATCATCATTGTGGACACGCTATCTGAGCTGAGCATACACACACTGGTCTCATTATCACGTGTGTGTTGTGAGGGTTGGAGCTGGGCTTTCAGAGGAAACTATAAAATGTCATGTTGAGAACATTTTACAGAGACTGTTGTGAGCTTCAAAAATAGAAGCACAAAGAGGATTTTACAAACCACTTGGTTGATAGCAGACAACGTTCATCCCAAACTAGTGTCAAACTGTCCTTTCTTGCCAGCCTTTGAGTCTAATGGAAATGACAGCACATCACATCACGAACAGCCCCCAAAACCACATCCAGTGCTCACAACATTCACTGCAGGGAGGCTTGCCTTTATACTAAACAATAAACGGACAACTCTCTGTTATGGTGAAATATCAAAAACAACACCGCCTGGAAACCCGTCTGATAATAAAGCTTTTATTCTTCAATCCACAGAAATATCAAGCAGCCCTGTGCTGCCTCTGCCTCTTTCTGTTTCCTCAGGCGTACTGCGGACTGTGCTCGGGGGCTGCTCAGTGGAGCTCTCTGGCCTTTGCCATCAAGATCAATGGAAGTGACACACTGTGGCCAGGTATTGATCCAGCGGCTCCTCCCGGTGTGTCACATCAAAACAGCTGCCTGAAAGATCTTTGCAGCTTTTCAGGAGCAGCAGGAGGTGTCGCATGAAACACACACAGCCCGCTGAGCTTCATGAGTGGACTACTGATCAACTGAGGGAAATGATCTAAATAACTCACATATTATACATATTATATAAGCGCTCACATATTCTTCAGTTTCTCCTGCAGAAACACGAAAGTCACCAGCACACTGTGTGTAAAGGTGGCATTACCTAAACCCTTTAGATTACCGAATCAAAGGATAAAGAAAATCCACTTCAAAGTCTGCCTCTAACTCCAGATTTAAAGTATGTTTAGAGGTATTAGCTGATTATCATTCCGAATTTAGATTTTAATCGTGCTATTTTTACACAAGGCATTAAGCCTCGCAGGGAACTGATTCTTGAGATCACAGAGCTGATACTCATGTTACAGTCCCTGAATTCAATTATTTTCCATAGGGGACACATCAATATATAGGGACTTTTATTTTACGCTCTTTTACGAAGATAGGGAACTCTATTTCTCTGCCTATTTAGCACAATGTGAGTTACAGCCCTGTTGGTACCAGGGTTGGTGTCTAAACTGGGATCCAAAAGCCAACAGGGCCCCGCAACATGAAGACTTTAATTCACTG
>NW_023339763.1:19526612-19531179 GCF_004916995.1 Morone saxatilis | reverse complement strand
CAGTGAATTAAAGTCTTCATGTTGACTATTCTAGTCTGAGGTTTCTTCGTCATGCTTACGTGAGTAATATTGTCCCATCGGGGGAAAAAAAGATCAGCTAAAGGTTTTTTAGATTCATTTCACATTAGTCATAAAAAAAAAATATAAAACTCACCTCAGAGGAATTTTGACGGCCAGATATCTATCAATTGCAATAGCAAGGAGACTGAAAATGGAGCTTTGTGTCAGCACCAAGACAAAACATGCCAGGAACAGGCACCCATAGAAGTCCAGCTGTATGCCGAGGCTGATGGTTATGGCAAAGGGGATGGCGAGGCAGCCGACCAGAATATCAGCCACAGCCAGAGACACCAGAAAATAGTTGGTGGCGTTCTTCAAAGTGGTGTTGATCGCGACAGCCCAGCAAACCAGTATGTTGCCGGATATGGAGAGAACAGCAATTACTACTTCAATCACGATGTAGAACGAATTCATCTCAGCAAAGTGTGTTAAAGGACTAAAAGCTGTAGGCTGTTCACAGAGAAGACGGTCACTGCTTCTAGTCCCAGAGGAGTAAAGAAGTCTTTCTGCTGTAATCCAGGAATATCCCGCAAGTGTGAGCTGCAGAACCAGCCATCTGAGGAAGGGAAAAGGATTTATTCATAGTTAGAAAAAGGAACAAAATACTATTTCTGCATCTCAAAGTTTCCCAAAGCTGTACAATGTGCCTCAAATACAGCAACCCTCCAGCCCTGCTGCAGAAGGGAAGCCATAAAACAGTCAGAAAGTCACTGAACGTTGTTGCTGCTCACCTTAATGAACCTGTACATCTTCTCTGGATGTTTTTCACACCAAGAGCGACCGACCCGTGGAGCGTCTCAGCGGCATCTGCGGATCTGTAGCGTAGGCAGAGTGTGACACAACTTCCCCCCCGACAGCAGTTTTGAAGTGGAGGGAGAAACGCAAGAAAAAAAAAGGGGGGAAAAAACTCAATTTCACAGAGAAGCCACGCCCCAAACACACACACATATACACGTACACACACATACACACACACACACATTCGCACGCGGTGACAAGTAGCACAATACGGTTGGAATCCCGCAGCGTCACCTGACCGTCGTGCGTATTTACGCGCCGGTTAAACTGCATCCAACTACGCCCCCACGTGCTTTCCGTTTAATGTAAACGCGGTCTTGTTTGTACAGCACACGACTCCCAGACACTCTGCTTCATCTGGTTTCTATCAGGCCGAAATCGCGACGTTTTGCCCCCCCTGCCAGGGACTCAGTGGAGGCAAACGCAGCCAAAAAAAATGGATTTCCTCACGCTTTTACGAAATATTGTTTACCTTCCGCTTCTGGCTGACGCAAAGGCATGAGATGAAGTCAGAGTAAAGAGTAATGCTTATATGTGGAAATCAGTTTTAAAGAGATTTGTGGCTCATGATCTTAATGCAAACTGAAATGGTTTGGCTTCATTATTGGGTGTTTGTCTCATGATGATCACTAAACTCTCCACATGGTCAGACAGAATGGTTACCCACTTTCACTCTGTTTACCAAACAGACCCTATAAAGTTTTTTTCCTTTACTTATTCAAGCATTTTTTTAAATTCTCTTCAGACTCATTTTTATTGAGATATTTCAATTAACTCTAAGTGTTACTTCATGGGTACCGCTGCCACTGCGTTTCCACTCAGTGTTCCCACACACCCAAATGTTTTACTGCCCTGGCACAGAGCTTTACTGGCCACAGTGGAAAAGCAGTTAAACCTCAACCAGAGCAGCACACTGAGAAGCTGGTGCATTCACATAGTAGCTTAACTGAAAAGGAGCGTCTTTGTGTCCCAACATAACCTGAAGAATACTATCAAAAAGTCAATGATTGAATATAAAACTTGACAATCCTTTATTGAGCAATATCAATCCAACAGGCCTCCAAGTCTGACATCCGTTAATAGAAAACTGCATACATATCTGTCCACATTCTCACTTTTCAGGATGCATGTAAATAAATAAATAACATTTTTTATCTTCCAAAACATAAGGGCATCTGCAAACAGAGGCTTGTCTAAATCGTGTTGTGCCTTAACTCCTACATGTAAAAGTCATCCTCTTTAACATGGCATGCCAAATATATATGTATATTTTGCAAAGCAGCTGCAGTACCATAGTTGTTGAGAGAGTCTTGAAGGAAAACGTGAAGAAACGACACAGGAGGGCACAGTACGACGGTTTGATTCAGCCAATCCTTAATGCTGTAAACAAAGCAAACATAGAGATCAATCTGTTTTCATAAAAAATATTTCTACAAAACTATTCAGCAACTCTCGTCGTGTTAAATCAGTTTAGTGTTGCGTCACAGATGGCAGCTATAGGGTTTATATCTATCTTTAAGGACACACACAATTAAAGGTGGAAAATATAAAGGCTTTAGTTCAACTCAAACCTGTCAAAATACTTTCTGCTCTGCAAAGTAGGACTCCAGCGTGTTCACTATAAGCACTCGATGTGAGAACTGATCGAGTCTTTGAAGCAACATTTCAGCAAAATGTACCAAAAGTTGAGTTCACTCTTTGATGTTGAGTGAAAGGAGATGTCACACTGCACACTCAGACAGAAGGTTCCACTTTATCCATGCATAGATAGTCTTGTATAATTTTGTCAGAATATTTGGCACATGTTCAAACTGGTTATGTGTCTCCTGACTGCAGGTTTTGTCCATTTGGGTTTCAGCATTGACTGTAGCGTCCTGTTATGAGAGAACAGCTGCTCTGTGACTGTTTCTTAATTCCTCGGCCATGTCTCTAGTGTCAAACGTTGAGCAGGAGAGGGGTTGAGGTGGCAGAGGGTGGTCTGTCCAGTAGGTGAATGTAGTGCTGACAGATGCTGACAGAAGAGTGTTGCAGTGCCTCTGATCCGTCGGTCTCCAGCTCCTCTTTCCACCGCCGGTCAGGTCTCAAAGTACTTGTAGATCTGAGAGACGTACAGCATGACACTCTGCCAGTCAGGCCTGTCGGTCTTCATGAGCTCCTCAATGTCCTGTTTGACACAAAAAAGAGGGGAAAGAACAATTAAGTAGGTAGGTGGAGGAATCCACAAATAGGTTTGAGACCACTATTGTCATCTCACAGGAGGGCCACTTTAACGGTCAAGTAAGTGCGACCACAGACCAACCTCCAAGCAATGGAGGCTTAATGCATCTCTTCTGAACGCTAAATAATTTGTCTCCTTCATCATAGCAGTAGCATAGAGTTTAAGGAATATTTAAATACCAATACCTCGCCTGAAACATCACCATTGATACTGTGGGATTGTACTAAAGCATATATCAGGGGCCGAATTATTTCATTTTCGGCCGCCAGGAAAAAACAAAGAGTCTAAACAGAGAGAACTGGAGGATAAAATAAAAGAGCTTGAACAAAAACACAAAAAATCGGCTTCAATCAGTATCCTAAATAATTTGAATGCAGCTCGTAGAGAACTTAATAGTTTACTATCGTACAAAATTGAGGGAACACTGAGATTTACCAAGCAGCGATACTAGGAATATGGCAATAGGGCAAGTAGATTATTGGCATTTAGTTTAGGAAACAGCAGGCATCTAACATGGTGCAGAGAGTAAAGTTACAGGACACCTTTGTTACAAAACCTAATAAAATAGCAGAATCCTTTGCAGAGTTTTACAAAGGCTTATATAAAAATACAGACACAGAGTTTCTGAACCACATAAAATTGCCCTGAACTGACAAGTCTGCAGCAGAGAAGAGTTAGATAGACCAATTGAAGAAAGCAGTGATTTCATCTCTCAAAAACAATAAAAGCCCAGGTCCAGATGATATATTAATGAATTTTACTTGCTGTCACCGCTGCTGCTAAAGACATACCGGCATGCACTTGAATCAAAAACTATGGCACCATCCTGGAATGAGGCACCTATAGTGGTGATACATAAGGAGGGTAAAGATCCCACTGAATGTCAATCCTACAGACCAATATCACTGCTGAATGGGGACCTGCGTATATTAACGGCAGTCAGGCGAGTGAATCAGATAAATCACTCAATAATCCAGCCTGATCGCAGACTGGATTCATCACCTGGGAATATTTACGAATAATGCCGCTTACTAAACACAATATCTCACCAGCAAGATGGCACATTAGAATCATAATTATATCCTTAGATGCCCAAAAGGCATTCGACCGTGTACATGGCAACTATTTATTTCCAACATAAAGCGACTTAGATTCAGCCCTACTTATAACCTTGTACCAATCATTGTCACCTCTCGTCCCACAGGCTGCTGCTCCACCAGTTACCATGCGCTCGTAGATCCCAGAGATTCACCTTTGGAACCGTGGATGCCGACACACCCCCGGCTGTTCTTTTCCCACCTTTACCTATTGCCCCACCTTAGTATGCCCCGGAACCCCGCTAGCCCAACTCCATCCAGGGATACTCCTCGCTCACCTAACAGCGCCCAATTGTAATTCTGACCAGCAGACACACCGATCCGCTTTATGCTGATGTGTCAATTCTGTATCTGACAAAACCCGGCCATTAACGATACCACATTAAAAAGACAA
>NW_023339763.1:19526463-19526587 GCF_004916995.1 Morone saxatilis | reverse complement strand
GAGAAGTGGTTATGGTCTCCCTAAAACAGATTTCTATCGATATCTGCAACTTAGAACATTTCTGACAGGGCACAAGGAATGGGGAAAACTCATAAAAACGTCTCCTATCGAACAGTTCCTAATA
>NW_023339763.1:19519660-19526408 GCF_004916995.1 Morone saxatilis | reverse complement strand
AAAATGATTAGTAGATTCTACAATATATTTTTATCCATGAATACACAAAACTCCTTGCAGATAAAGCAGAGATGGGAGGCAGAAATGGACATGGTTATATCGCAGGAAGGAAGGCAAGTGGAAAATAATTGTTGGATTTTTCAGGACTCCAGAAATAGTATCTAGAATGAGCCAGTCACATTCCAGCTCATGCTGGAGGAATTGTGGAGCACATACTGCCAATCATACCCATATATTCTGGTTATGTCCCAAACTAAAGACATTCTGGGGAGAGGTATTTGATGCTCTTAAAGAGGTCTTCCAACAGGATATACCTTGAGATCCTACTGTGGCTCTATTAGGAGTGAATGGGAGGCCTGAGAAATATCTTTTAAATATATTACTTACAGCAGCACTGAAGTGTATAACTATTAGATGGTTGAAACCAACCCCCCCTTCATATAACACATGGATCCAGAAGGTTTGGGACCTCTATCAGATGGAGCACATTACATACTTATTAAGGCTCCAAAAGTCCATCTTTACTAAGCGGTGGAGTCCTGTCGTGTCTTTATTAATACAATAAGACTGGTTAGCCTTCCCCCTCTACTACCTTTTTTACATAATTCACACAGTGCCGCACGACGTTTAGTGTAAGTCCTGCTGGTTTCCTGATTGCTTATTTGTATGTGTGTTTGTGTATATATGAATGTCTGAATGTGTATATTTGATTTAATATATTTAATGTATTTAATTGGGAGTGGATATTTCTTTTTTTTCTTTTTTGTTTGTTTGCCTTACTTGCTTGTAATCTTAATTTGGATATAATGTGTACAATTGTTGTCTACAGCTGGATAGAGAAGAGTGTATATACTGAAATGTTGTCGCAGAAAACCCAATAAAAAAAATAAGTTAAAAAAAAAGTAAGTGCGACAAACTGAAAATATTTCCATTACTAACCTCATACTTAACAAAAAATTTATTGCGAATAGCACTTTCCGTAATTATTTATATAATCTTTGTTGTTCGCAGCCAAACAACAAATAAAGGCCTGAAACTTGCTCCCTTCTTATTAACCCTTCACACACATTTGTGGCACTTTTGACTTGTATAAATTATGTTAAACTAACTTATAATCTTGTTTTGTCACCAACAGTGTGATATTTCATAGTTTTTTTATGTAAATATTGGTAATATTGGTAATATATGGTGAGCAGTGTTATTATGAAGTCACTCTTAATAAATGCCATGAATGCGAATGTTAGAGATTTAGCCCAGTCAGATTTAAACATGAGAACATAGGACAAGAATGTGCACAAGTTTCATCACATCAGACGGACACAACCCAAAATCATTCCATCGTATGTATGTTTTTTGTATGTATACGTTTATTTATTTATATATTTTTCAGAGCAAAACAACACATAAAACAACTTGGCTCACAAACAGGAAAGAGACTTAGGCATTACATAAAAAAACAGTATATCTAATCCATTATAGGACATAAAATGCTCAAAATACATAGTGTCTGGCAATCTGGCAACATATTTAAGTATGACCATATACAACTGTATTTTAGTTGGGACTGTGTCTGTTATCCAATTCAGAAGTGTGCACTTTTTTGCACCAAATATTAGCATTTTATAAAGATTCCCTTTATATTCATCAGCAATAAAGCCATTAGTATGCATACTGATTTTATATTTTTATTATAAGATTTTATAATTTATTCATTTCCTGGCCTATAATATACCAAAACCTCTGTATTTCCCAGCAAGACCACAGACTGTGAGTGAGACTAGCTGTCTCTAGTTTGCACTTAAGACACAGAGGAGGGAGGTCAGCATCAAACGTATGGTACTGGGAATGGGATGCATGGTCTCGGTGTAAAACTGTAAAAATGTTTAATATCATTCTTCTTTGTTAACTGAACCATTCATTCACCTTTTCTTCGGTTGCTTTGGCGCAATTATCAAATGAAAATAATGTTTTTCAAAACAGTGCATGCAATTCTGCTTTCATACAGAAAATGAAACGATTACACTGCTTTTAAAATATGTATTACTCTCAGTCAGATGTGTTCATTGACAGGCTCATTATGTAAATCCTCAGATGCAAAATATTCAGGTCTATGTCACAACCTTTCAAACATGCAGTAAGTAATTTGGTGGTGTCATAAAAAGAACCACATGTTGGTTAATGTACTGTACAGACGCCACTTCTCTATCATTTCTCCCACCTCTGAGTGTTTTGATGGCCACTGAAGTGGGCATTTACTTTGTTTTTTTACTTATTTCTAAATACTTCCTTATTCCTGATCAACTTTCTGTGTGGAAAAAAGTAGGTCTCAGTAGAGTTGCAGTAGTTTGAGTTTCTTCCTGAAAGTAAGCCACGCTTTGGACCATTTCTTCCTCTCCGCAATAACTCCTTCTTGTTTCAAGTTTCCAGCAGCGTAGACATGACGTCATTGTGTTGCAATGCAATGCACAGCTGTCAGACAAAACATGCCGGCATTGATAAAAGGAATTGATGAGCTCAGAGGTGTACGATTCTGATTAACAATTTAGAACTGGTTCTGAACTGGAACCGGTTTTCAAATCCCATCCCTAAACAGGAGGCTATTCAGTCAGCAAAAGGATATTTGACTTTATGATGATGTGTGTAAGTCTCAATGAGATATTGCATGAAGAAACATTTTTGTGTCATACAGTTCCTTAGACATTTGACTGCCTTGACCTAACCAATAACAATGTGGTGGCAGTGATGAACTATTATTTACTTTTGAAACAAAAGTTAAATGTTTTGAGAGTGTAATGAGCTTTTGCACGACAGTTCTGTTCAGTATAAAATAAAAATTCCTTAAAATGTGTTAAGACACACTGCATTATGAGTATCCGCTTAAGACTGATCAGCTGTGTGAGGCTTCAGGCGGCCGCTCAGAGACAAGTCCTGGCTGACAGTGATGAGTCAACAGTGAACCAAGCTTTCACATGACTGGCACCCCGGCAGTTTTCAGTACAGTCACCTCCATGATGTCTCAACCTCCTAACAGAAGGAGGATTGGCTCCTCTCTGGGCTGTGTCCGAGGGTTTTGTTTATCCAGCAAAGACAGAAGGAGGTGAAAACAACATATGGTAAGTCTGTCAAAAGAGACTAGAGAGAGCCAGTTGTTGTTTATTTATTTGTTTATAGTTTTTAATTCACTGACATGGGAACAAGTTTGCAATGTCTTGTGGCCACAAGCACATAATGGAGAATTAATAAGACAAAGAAATGTGATCTTTGGTCTCAGAGAAACATTTAAGGCTGGTTTACTTCCTTGCGGATGTCCAGCTGGCTTCTTTCTGATTTGAAGCAAACAAGCTGTTAGACTGATTTGTGTATTTTTTATATCATCTCAGAAGTTCTTTTTGTTGGACTTTTAGAAAGAACAAATATCCAACTACATTTATCTGTGTTCATCAGAAGTGCACAGAGAGTAACAATGTGGGAAAGTCCTGCACAGATGAGGTCACATCAGTTTAACACTTACATGTCTCAGACACTCTGCAACCACCAGTATGTGCAGCACCAATACAAGTAGGTCTGAGGAGGAAAACGTCATTCCCACTGGCTGCAGATTATTCCTCTAAATCCGACCTTTTTATCTGTTTACTTAGGAAGTTGTGTGCGTGAAGAATTCACTTGACCTGGTCAGCATTAAACTGTTTAGTGTCCACACTCTTACTGGAAGTGATATGTGTGTTGAAAAGAACATGAAAAAAGTGCTTAAAAAACATAAAGGTTGTGTGTTTGTGTGAACAGATCCTGATATATGACCTGAAGTGAAGTTTTATGACAATAAAAACAAGACAATGAGTCAGGATCTGGGACAGTTAACAGCCAAAATAAAATGATTCAGTTTTAGTTCACGTAGGATATGTCAGACCAGGCCGGTTGTCCACTTTGGTCCTGTTTGAAATATCCCAACAACTTCTGGAAGAATTGCCAAACCATTTGGATAAAAAACGATAAAAACGGCTAATTGTAAGGTAACAAAAACCAACATTCTTATTTTCAGGTGATCATATACTAATGAAAACATACCTATGAATATTATATGCTATTTCTGCCAACAGATGCTCCTAAATGTTACACAATGGACCTTTAAAAGGTAGACAGTTCACTTCAGCTACCATAAGCACTTTGCACAGCGTCACTGGATAGAAATATGTGGGTGATTAGAGTTTGAGTGTTTACACTATGGCAAAACACAGACAGATTTACTCACAAAGTCTAAATATTTCACTTAAGCAGTTGGTTGTTACTCAACCATTTCCGACACGAGCTGTTAATTTTTTCACAAACCAACTAAGCTAATCAAACTCAAACTATACCTGAATTATGCATTACGTTTTTTTTCTCTTGATGCAAAATGTCGTAGATTTCCAGGGCAGAGTACTGGAACAGAGGCTTGAGGCAATCAGGCAAAAAAGGACTCACTAACTGATATGACAGAGTTAAGCTCAAGACTTCCAGGAAGAAAAATGGTCCAGCACAATGGTTGTGGGGCTCTGTTCTGAAGCTTGACATCCTGAAAGTTTGGCAAATCAAAGTGCACTGTTTCCAATTAGTCTAATCAAAGGGTCTCCTTGTGTTATCTAAGTGGGTTTGTTTGTGTGTGTGTGTGTGTGTGCGTGTGTGTGAGGTCTGTGGCAGATCAACTCACCAGGGAGGGTTTGATGCCAATGCTCTCGGCGGCCTGGAAAGCCAGGGTCAGATTCCGAACCTGAAGGAAAACAAACCATTGGGTGTTGAGGCACTGTGAAACTCCCTGCACCACGTCATCCTACAACACCACACATGGAGGTCCAAACAGCAACAGTAAGCCCACAAATACATTTATAATCCTTTACAAACAAACTAAAACATATGTCAGCCATAGTTTGTTTGTGTGAGAATTTCAGTGTATTATATTATCCCTTATGTTTATTTGTATTGTATTTAAGTGTAAAGCTATACTGGAATAACCTCTCAAAATAGAACTGTCAGTGAGCCTAACTAACATCCCCAAGAACTGAATCCCTCTAGATTTAGCCTGATGCCCCTTTTGTTGATAGAAGCCTG
This sequence comes from Morone saxatilis, assembly GCF_004916995.1. Taxonomy (NCBI): domain Eukaryota; kingdom Metazoa; phylum Chordata; class Actinopteri; family Moronidae; genus Morone; species Morone saxatilis. Next base: position 19,521,323 of record NW_023339763.1, on the reverse strand, counting down.
AACTTACCAACATGATATATTTGGCTTCTTTCAGTCTCTCTCGACCTCAAGTTCAATTTATGCCTTTTGAATTGAGAGTGCACGTCCTTAAACTGCTAATCGCGACTCTCACGAGCACTCAACCCCATCACATAACCTGCCTCTAGACATCAGCACAGCTGGGATGATTAATGAATAAATTATGAATTGTTAATAATTAGTTCTGCAGCTGTAGACTGCTACGTAAAAGAACAACCTTCTCCTCTTTCACCTAAAATATAAGTCCACCTATAACCCTGTTTTCTTACATCTATGATAAAGGGCAAAGGAGGGCAGTAATGGGATTATTGGAGGACAGATTATACTGGGAAGAGGCTGGGTGTTTGGGCCTCAGGGAAAGTCACTCAGCAAGAGTTATTAAAGCCAACATGCGTCTATTGAATTATTCAGAGAGATGGGCCGCGCAATGTCTCTGTCATCAGCTCAATGTAACGCCAATGCGACCACACACACATCCTACATGACTAATGGGATGTCACGTAGGAGGCGTCAGGCCAGGTCGGAGGTGTTTGTCTACTGTTTTAATGTTGCAGCAGGCGAAAAAGACCCACAGTCCCCAGAGAACCATACTGTTTTCAATGCTAATGTATATATCACCTGCATGTTCACATTACAGAGCTGTTAACACCGAGCCATACAGCGGCTTCTGCCCTCACTTACAGTATGACTACACAAAAGCTACATTCATAATTCATCTTCTGGCTGTGCGTTAATGCTGTGTGGACAATATTGCAGACCTATAAAATGTATACAACTTCATAAAGGAAGTCTGGAATGTGCAGCTTAATGGTGGAAAAAATTACTCCTGGAAAAAATGTCTTCAAAGCATTACAGAGATTTTATTTTCCTGTTGGCAAACATGCAATCTTTCAGACCTACACTATATAAGCAGACCACTTTCACAGTTTACAGGTTCACATTTTCCACAAACAACTTATTGTGGCTTTGTGTTTGGCATTTTCTGGAGACACAATTCTGTAAATCTATGTCGGAGAGAGGACCACAAGAGACTGAGCATGCAGTTTGTTTGCTCTACTCACAAGTCAGAGACAACACTTACTACAGGTCCAAAGAAGTTAGCAGCTACTCTTTCTTTAAGGCAAACTGAGCTCTGCCAAGCCACTGTGAAGAATTCACCGTAGTAAACAAACACATTTGCCTTCTCTGATGAATATCATCATGACGTCAGTTTTTATCTAACTCAACCTCATATAAAGGAAGGGATTTTCTCAGCAAAACATCCAGCCAGAAAGAGCTGAAGAATATATAAGTATGTGTGGATCACGAACCAGTGATGACTGAATACAAGTATGCAAGTGAGTTGGCATTTATACGATGTAGGGGTTGGAGAAAATGTGTGTGAGGAAACAATAAATGTCATGGAATGCGGAGAGAACCTGTGTGCATGGAACGTGTCCTACGTGTGTGTTCGTGTCCCTGCTATAAATACACTGATTTCCGTTTAGAGTGCTTAGGTTGCACTTTTTATTTACTGGTGAAGCACTGACCTACCTGTGCAGATTGACATGAAATTAGTACTGGAGTGTGTGTGTGTGTGTGTGTGTGTGTGTGTGTGTGTGTGTGTGTGTGTGTGTGTGTGTGTGCGTGCGCGCAGTCATCCTGT
>NW_023339763.1:19513979-19519560 GCF_004916995.1 Morone saxatilis | reverse complement strand
TGTGTGTGTGTGCGTGCGCGCAGTCATCCTGTAGTATCCTACCTTATCTTGACTGATGAGTTCCTGGTACGGGATATGGGCAGGCAGATATGTGTGCAAGAGGGCACAGAAAGCCAGGCCGTCACTCCAACTGCTGCTGAAGTTGGTCACATCAATATTCTGTAGATGGAGAAGAGAGGAAAAACATACATCACATCATAAGACACAAGTGAGGCAATGTCAATATCACGCATAATGAGGTTAGAGTGCCCATAATATGGTGTGAAAGCTAGCTTCTTGACAACATGAACAGGCCATGAAGAAAGCCATTAAGTCATACAACCACAGGAAACAACATAAAATTTCAAATGTAATGGCATTATATGCTGTTCTGGGTCTCTCAGCGTCCATTAATGCCTGGTCGTGTTTTCCTTTAGGGGATGTCTTCTTAGATCCCATTTAAGCCTCTGACGCTCTCTCTGATCTCTCCTCTGGGTGAAGAACGTGCATAGCAGCACGTTCAGCCTGTTGTGTTTTTGTGTGTGTGTGCAATTCACAGAGCATCGTCACCTCGTACACCCTACATACAGCGTATTCAGCGCCTGATAAGAGTAGAGAGTTCGTAGGAAAGACTTCCTCAGGGCCATTGTTTGGCGTTGCAGGCCCCCCCCGTTGGATAGATAACTTATTTCCTGTGTCTTCCTTGTCAATCCCTCCAGTGAGCTTTGCGAATGGGGCTCACAGCCAGGGAGACTCTCCTGAGTCAGGGGTATGCCTGTGAGACATTGTAGGCCTCCAATTCACATAATGAACCTGAGAAAGTTACAGTATTCTAATCCAGGTCCAATAAGTACATTTGGAAATAGTCAAAGAGCCCTAAAAGCAGACATGCTTACATTGTTGAATACAGTATTGCTGCCACCATGACACAGAAATATATCTCTTTTTAAAGTTTTCAAAAGATCCATTTCCCATTAAAATTGAATATTTTTCGTGTTATTATGACATATTTTCTAGTTATAACTAGATAACAAAGTTATAACTAGATAACAAATGATTCAGTTACAAGAAACTTGTTTTAACAACATATCACTTTATTTTGTATCTAGATTGTATCTTGCTAAAGCAAACATTTCTCGTTATAACATGAGGCGCTGGTATATGGTGTTAAAATGAGATAAGATCCATTATTGACTGAAGAGATGCCATAGCCTATAGAGCAATCATATAACATATAACATTATGTATTAGGACTGTGGGTTTTGTATGCAGTATTTGTGCACCTATGTGTGTATTTGGTATCAGTGATTGTCAGTGAATGGACATCTCATACACTCCCACCACCACCTCCTGACAGCACGAGCAATAAGCACAAACCCAGATACAATGACTGACATTAGGGATGATGGTGTTAATGTAGCCCTCTCTCCCCTCTCATCAGCACCAAACACAGCTCACCCTCTGGCTAAGACCTGCCTCCTCTTCCTGACTACATGCAATACCTTATGAGGCTGTATGCCTGTATATGTATCAGCCTTTCACCTTCGCTCAGACCAGAGACCAACACAACTTGGGTAGTTTCACTTGCACGTGTATAGTTTCACATATTTTTTAATCTGGAAAAAACCCACCGTTCTGCTTGACCTGTTATAAAAACAGAATCAATGTTTTTTTAATTGTTTGGGATAAGCACTGCATTAAATATCTTTGGGTACATCTATGTGTCTATACACACAGCATTAGCTCTACTGAGATGCTGAAGATTGGACATGCAGCCATGTGTTTGTTTACAGTTGCTCTAAGCCAGAGGTCTGAGGAGCAGAGCCCTGCTGATTTATTAACCAGTGACTGATCCATACATGAGCCAGGTTAATGTTATTAACTACCTGATGGGATAGAAAAACAGCAGAACTCTGAGTCCTGAGGCCAGGAATAAAGAATCACAGCTCTAAGTCACTGCAGTAATGAATACCCCCTGAGCTCTGAAGAACTATTGACAAAATGTGTTATTTCTGATTGCTTTCACTTGTCTACTTTGGCGTTATGGATGCCAGTTTCCCCTGGTTTAAAACTAGTTTCAAGGTGAGCGGCTGACAAACAGTAGGAGAGCAGGCAACTGAACTGATACGCATCCTGCCTCAAAAGCAAACCATGTAAAATATTTGTTTATTGTTCTCACACTGATCAAACCTGTTGGTCACTGGTATGAAAATGTGCTTTTAGCTAAATGTGTTTTTGTCTACTTTTTCAAAGAGTTGGTCAGTTGAACAGTCCACCATTTTGGTCCAGACTGAAATACCTCAACAAATATTATATGGATTGATAGGATGACTGTCGCTGACTTTTCATCTGGCGCCACCAGCAACTGCCGTTGGTTTTGAGTCAAATATCTCAACAGCTGTTGGATGGATTATCAGGAATTTTTTATTCATTCAAGTTCCCCACAGGATGAACTGTAATAACTTTGGCAATCCCCTGACTTTTCATCTGGTGCCAACAGCAGGTCAAAATTTCTATTTGTCCAATACTTCCCATACTACCACGCTAAGACCCAGTCATGCGCCGTAGACGCCACACGTTACTCAGGTGGCTGATATGTGAACAAGCCGTAAGACGGTGAACGTGGTAAACATTAAACCTGCTAAACATCCACATTTTAGCATTGTCATTATGAGCAGAGTTGGTAGCACGGCTGTAGACTCTTGTTAAATGTTATTAAATGTCATGTTTTGTTAATATGACCATACAGTAAATATTTAATTATGTTACTGTTAATCTCCCTAGCAGCATGCCAGTGTGCATCTATGTACCTTAAATCTGATTTGTTAAAATACTAAATAAAATACGAGTTAGAAAAGTGTAGCCACTGATTGTTGTCCAAACGAGCATTTGTGGTGACAATGGGATCTGAAGGAGCAGCTGCTCCATCTGAATGAAGCATGCACAGTGCTGGGCTCAGGCTTTCAGGCTTTGCGTGATCAAGAATCAGTCACACTAACTGAGGATTCATCAAAAGAATCAGACATATTAAAACAAAAACTCTACTCCATTATATACTTTAATAACTACTTTGTTACTTCTCAGCATGTAGTGTTAATTAACAGCTATGTTTTACATCACTCCCAATAGTGATGTCAATTCTGCAGATAACATTTATTCTTGTTTTCATCCATAGGCTTTGATGGTATAACAGAGGCTGAGAGAGAGTCTTTGGATGCCTGAGTCTCCTCTCCATCAGTCACTGCTTGTCTGCTATATCTGGAGGGCAGACCTGTGCAGTCATGTCAGCCCACATTCCTCTCATAACTGCCCCCCCCCCTCTCTTAGCTGGCTCAGCAGCAGCAGCAATATTATCACTGTGTGTGTGATGTATGTGCAGAGTGACACACACACACACACACACACACACACACACACACAGAGGGAGTGATAGGGGGTTAGTCAGACCTCCCGAGACTCCGAGACTAAGATATACAATAACAAATAAGCTGATAAGAGAGGTTGCAGAGGGCAGTTTGTGTATGTGTGTCTGAGTGTGTGTCTGAGTGTGTGTCTGGGTGTTGGGATGGTCTGAGGAGAACACAAGTCCTAATCCAGAGTAGGTAGGTGTGTTCGAGTTCAGGGTGGGAATGGGAGAGGAAAGGGGTTAGGGGTGGGGGGGTTCATTCAGGGTAGAAAGAGAGGGAGAGGCATGAATGCTAAAACAGCAGCGGACAACAACAGCTCTCTGGGAGCCGGCTCAGAAAAGCAAACACAGCATCAAGCGACAGGAAGCGTCTCGCTCGGCACAAAAGGCAGAGCCGTCGCTTTTTAGGGCTCAGAGAAAGAGAGTATGGGAGAGAGGCAGGGGCTTGTACAGCGAGAGGACTTAACAGTGAAAAAAAAGAGAGAGCGTTGAGTTGATCTGTGTATATTTGCTTTGGTCTGCCTTTAAGTGGAAAGCAGATACGATCTATGATAACATCAATAGTTAAATTATTGGTAATATTGAGCCTGGAATTTTTCATAAAGTAACAAAATGCAGACACAGACATGTCACTCTTCTTATGAAGAATGGCCCCATGCTACTCCTCTACTCTCAGCCTTTTAATGGTGCACACTTTCAAAAACTTTTGTGAAATATCAAATAAAGTATCACAAAGAGCAGGCAGCAAACTATTTGCAGCTACTGTAGAAACTGCTTTAGCTAGAGAGGACATTACAGGCCAAGGACATGTCACATCCATCCTTTCTGCTGTAAACCATTTAGAAATTGAATTCACAGACGATGTGGATAGGAGCCAGGCACTAAACATCACACAGACGGCAGTTAAACACTTTGCCGCAATAGAAGGTAAGTGTGTGCTCTCTGCTGCCGCGTTGAAATGCTACTGACCTGGTGTCACACCCAGCAACATGGAGTAAAGCCCCTCAGCTGCCATGCTTTCATGACACTTGACACCCAGAAGTCAACATGCCGTTATTACAATAATAAGCTCTTAGTCACGGCTTAAGAATGTAAAAACATCCAAGTACAATGCAACATGCAGTGAGCGGGCAGGGAGGGATGGAGGATAGCTGTGACTGTGACACACCACATGCACGCCCAGTTTGTTAAAAAGCCATCAGTCTAATGGGTGGAAGCAGGAAACATCAAGCCTGAGAGAGTCGTCAGACTGATGAGCTCGTCTTAGTATATTTGCTGTCGCAGAATGTCTCTACCTCGCCTCGACTGAGTGAGTAGGGCAACAAGAAGACAAGAAAGTTTGAAATGGAGGGACAAAGAGAGAGAGAGAGAGACGGAGAGGGGAGATAGGGGAAGAACGCCCTAATGTACCTTGCAATGAATCATAGTCATGAGCAATGACAGGCTGAAAGCCCAGGCAGACGGGGCCGTGGAGATAAAGACAGGGCAACAGGGAAGGTCACAGAGCTGGTGGAGCCGGGGAGCTCCGCTCTTGATAGATTCACCCGGTCTCTACATACCATTTAATGGACCTATTCTGCACACAGGACAGGATAAAGAGTGGTGACGGTGATACAGGTCAAAGAGGGCACAAAAGCACACAGGTCAACTGTACTTAAGATTTATGATAAAGCTGCCTTTGATTGAAAATGTTCACCTATTTGAAGATAACATAAGAGATAGCCTGTATTAATATTATATAAAAAAGATCTAGATTACCTCCAGAGCCTAGTACAACCACTGATTGTCACTCTAGGAGTCAATATGTGCTTATAATTGTATGACTTTGTATCTTTGATCACCACTCTAATTTATTTATATACTCTTACATTACCCCCCTTATCTCGGGGCAAAACCATAGCTCAATGTTTGACACAGATATTGTTTAATAATTCCGATTATTTGGTGATTTGCGGGAAAAAAACTATACGGCACATTTAGTTAATTCCTTTTTAGCTACAGAAGAGCGAGCACTCTACTATGATCAGTCTGTTATTTTACAGTGCACTGTTACAGTTAATCCTACATTATTAGAACTTATAGTAATGGTTACTCTTTGAACTCCTACTCTCTTCCCGTCCTCGATGTCTGACCTCCATTCCACACTCGCTTGGGGTTCCATTCCTGTCTCTTCAATGGCTTTGTGTGTGTGTGTGT
>NW_023339763.1:19509723-19513954 GCF_004916995.1 Morone saxatilis | reverse complement strand
GTGTATGTGTGTGAGTGTGAGTGTCCCAGACGAGGCCGGATGAGCTGTGCTCTGTCAGGCCCAGCTGAGCCTAATGTTCAGAGCCTTTGCTCATTGTTCCCATCTTGAACAAACAGTGCATTTATTTTTGTTTGGCTTCTATGGTTAATTGAGAAAAAAAAGTTTAAAAAGTGTCCGGAGCGGCCCTAAATTAAGACATCAAAGCACATGATAAATATACAGTAAGAGGCTAGAGTGTTTTCCAACAGACCACACGTTCAACAAAGCCTTTGCTTATTGAACGTAGCCTAAAATTGTAAAACTGGAACCACAACAAGTACACATCTTGCTTCTGAAAACAACAGTTGTGTGGACATTTTGTAATTAAGGTGGAAAGAATTCACGGTGTACATAAAAATATCTGACACAAAAATAGAGATCTTGCTATTTAAAACTTTTTAGATTAGATATGACAATGGCTTGCTTTTTGATTCCTTGTGGTCTGGTTGCTGTCCAACCATAATGTCCATTCAAACAATTTAAAGACTTAGATGAGATAGACAGCAGGAAAAAGTGTTAAATATACACAGTAAACACAAAACATCCAGTTTCAGGCAGAGTGGCCGTACAGCAGCATGCTCATTCGAGTCTGCTCTTGCAAACTGCCTTGAAAATCAGTGTGACAGAAGTTGTATAAAAGCGGTCTTGTGTTTCAAGTCTGTGTCCAGTCCAGCACTGACGTGCACAGAATCCCTTGTGAATACCAATTTCCTGTGAGAGGTCCCTTCAGTCTGTCCCACAGGGCAGAGTCAATCAGAGCCAGCTTAAGGTCTTCACTGATCGATCTGTGCTTCCAAGAATCTGACATTTGAGGTGTGACTGAGCCTGTCTGGGCTCACATCTCCTCCTCCGCTGAGAGTTTAACACAGGTCAGGTATTCAACTGCTCTAAGGACGTCGGCGTTAGTGGGGTATGGAGGCAGCTGGTGGGTAAACACACCCCTTCACACACCACATTCTCCCTCGGGTGTTCAAGGGCTCTTCGCCATGGTGATAGCACGGTCATCCTACTTGTGTGCGTGTGTGTTTACATGCATGTCATTTGCCATGTTTTCCGTTTTTCTTTCTCTAGCTGTCACAGCCTGTCCAGAGACAAGATCCATATGGCAGACTCATGTTCACACCAACACATCCACACACATTCCTCCTACATAGAAACACACATACACCTGAGGCTAAACTGGATGCATGATTTTATGCTTGTAGGCCATGGTCACTGCTTTCATTATGTTTTTTCTCCTTGTCACCTGAATGCATTAAAAGAGCAGAAAAGCATGCATTTGCAGAACGATGAAGAGAGATGAAACTTCATTTGAGTTTTTTTAGCACATGACACCCTACACTGTGGTCTAATTTCATCATCTCTGTGTGATTATAACAAGCACTTATCTCTCTCATCCCTTTATTGATCATAGTAAATGGGGAAAGTGTGACATCAGGCTTTGCATCATGCTATAATCACACAGATTTACTGTGCCCTTGGCAGCTATTTGCACCTAAACATCAAATAACATCCCCGGCATGCTTACAATAGCTCCCGTTTTGTGTTTCACTTTAATTAGGCTGTTGTTGACCAAAAGGTCCGCCAACAATAGGACTGTAATAACAACTGGCACGAGGCTGACCCTCCCATCGGCTTTGTCCCTGTCTCGGCTTTTCTGGCTCCATGCTGGCAGATGAGCATGATATAAGAGCTTGTTTCCCGACTCCACCGTTTGGGAACGGAGAGCGGATGAGTGAAAGTGAACAGCAATGGTCAAAGCCGCCTCTTCAAAGAGAACATTAATTATGTAGCCAGAAGAAGCCAAGCATAAATTATAACTGGGTGACTACATACTAAAGAACCAATTAGTGTTGAATTATTACCTCTTTGACCTTAGTCCGAAGCAGAGAAGAAAGGAACCGCAAAGTGCATGAGGATGTATTGATAAAGCTAAACCTCACTAACCTTTATCAGAGCAGAACATGTGCATGACAGAGAGGAAGAAAGACGAAGCAGGCAACTTGGATGTGGTTGTATTTTAGGCAATCATTGCAGCCTTTGCTGTCCTGGAGCTTCAAACTGTGTGACAGCTCAGTCAGTCTCTCTGGACATTAGGCCTGTAATTAGTGGTTTCCATCTGGACGAAGGCCTCATGCCACTGTAACAGCCTGACCTTTCACCAGAAGCTCAACATGTCCTCTGACAGTAACCTTTTCCCTCAGACTTGCCATGAGACTCAAGCGGGGGCCCGTGTGACACATGGTCTGATGCTGAGCACTCAACTGGCCCCCGCATACTGTAACTGATGCACACACACACAAACATAGAGTATATATGCGTGCATCCTAGAGAACAGAAATCCCTGTGGAAGTGGAGGAAAACACTCCAGGCACAAAGGAACAGCTGCTTTCGTATATATCTCTGCTGTGAAAGTTAAACAGCAAATGTAAATATTGTAAGATGTTCTCTGAACAGGTTTGTGAAAACCTGCCACTAGTTCAATATCCAACAGATATGCAAAGTGATCATGCATAGGGGTGATTAAATGCCCATAAGACGAGACACTAGGGGCGGCCCAGTAGCCCACTGGCTTTCAGAGTCCTACTGCAGCGGGCCGAGTTCGAGTCTTGCCCAGAGCCCTTTGCTGCCTGTCATCTCCTCTCTCTCCCCTGCCTTTCCAGTCTCTGACTACTGTTCGTCAAATAAACCGAAATGCCAAGAGAATAAAGAAAACAATACACTATAGGGCAGTCACACTTGTTCTAAAAATGGACATTTTTTAAGGTTAACTGCCTTATAGTCTGTGAATGAATCCACTTACTGGTCAGGCACACATGGAGGAAATACACAAACACGAAGGATCACAGCTCGAATCAAGAACAGTTACTCCAGGAGGGGACTGATTATGCCACATAGCCAAATCTTCTTACTGCATTCCTGATACTTGCAAACAATCACACTGTGTTGCTAAGCCCTTTGTGAAAGGGGATCATAGGTTCCATAGTTAAATGGGAATGAGGCTCTATTAAGGGTTTCATGTTCATGGACCCAACTGTCCTGAACTGAACTCCGATTTGTAATAGCACCAATTATTCAATAAATTTGGATAATCCAATAATCATTGAACACTTTTAGCAAGTGAAAATTCCAAACCTCCTCTGGTTCCACCTTCTGAAGGACGTCGTTATTTTAAGACATCACCTTGGACACATTTTTCAAAATCTTGTATCAGTTAAATAGTGTAAATGATTAATCACAAGAATAATCTACAGATTCATTTAAAATGAAAACAACTGTTAGTTGTAGCCCTATATATATAATAATATAACACTCAGAAAGGGGTGATTCAGCATGTTATTTATAGTATTTAATACTTTTGATATATTTTGAACTGTGATATTCCTACTTTTACTGAGGAAAGAATGTGAGTATGTCTTCCACAACTGAATTTGTTCTATTGTTTGCTCCATGCTCAAAGATTATTCTCCCAGGGTGAATTTTCTCTTCTACAAGACTTTTAGCAGGTGCTCTTCCCTAGGGCAACGTACACAGCAGGGAGGGGTAAACTGCATGAAGACATCAGACTGCTTGACTTTGTTTAGCCTTTGATCCCACTTGTTATAAACTTGAATTTCTATACTGTTCTCAGGGAAGTTAATTAAACTATATGCATGTTTATGAGATTGCTGCCATATTGGAAGGATTTTAATTGTGAGCTCACATCTGACACTGAGAAAGACAAGGACACCTAGTTACTGATTGAATAAGGCTTTTTCTTGTATCACATTTGTGAAGGAAATCCCATAAGGCTATGTGAATTCAGATAAAAGTGATTTTATATCGTGTTACCAGGATTACCACCGTCCCTTGCTGCTGTGCCCCCTGAGGGGAGGAGTGAAGAGGTTCGTGGATGCGGATTCGAAAGCACCGGGGTGGTCCTGGGTCACAACCTGCATCTAACAATGAATGCATCAATGAATTCCTGAAAGTAATCATTCCTGTCCTACTGTATGCAGGCCGATCAAAAACAATCAAATTAGTTCCTAGCTTGTGTAAAAATTCAATGCAGAGATATCAAAGAGGCAGACAGAAGGCCGCAGTCTGAGGCTGTGTCCTTTTCACATGGCGTACCCTGTTGTTGTATCAGCTAACTATACGGGTGATCACTGCCTGGTTGTGGTCGTTCTGCCAGTGCATTATTTTTAGACCT
>NW_023339763.1:19483091-19509698 GCF_004916995.1 Morone saxatilis | reverse complement strand
TTAAAATGTCCCTTTTACATTGCAGAATTGCTTTTCTATCCTTGCTGCAAGTAATCATATTTGTTTTAACAATGGCTAAATGCAGAAGGAACATCTGCTTCTAGATAATATAAAATATATATATATTTTTATCAATCAAATTATGCTTCTTGTTAGCAACTGTCTCGTGTATTAGTTTCCTCTATAACACTTTGAATTGAAAAGTTAAACTTAAATAAAACTATAAAAGGTTTTTTCCATAAGCACCTAGGTGGATATGGGTACTAAATCAGTGACCTTCTATGACAAACCAGTGCTTTAAGCAGGCTGCTACCACCTAAAGATCAATATCAAACAATGGTGTGTGAATCCAAACAATTTGAACCACTGCACTCTGTATACGGCTCCAGCATCTTATCAGACAGATTGTCTGTTGGTCAGCAGCAGTTTTATCTCATCTGCTCAGATATTTCCATCACAGAGGATCGGCTGTGTGTGTTTTACCAACACACCCCGTGTGACCCCTGACTTCAGATGACGGGAGGGTGACTCAAAGTACATTAAGCAGCATTGTGCCTGAGAAATAAGAACTATTGATTAGGCATCCAATTATCCCAACCATTTATCCCTGGGAAAGCTGGGTCTATTTTTAGCAGTTACCGTCACCTTTGCCTTTTTTATACTTGAAGCCAGAGATACATGCTATTAGACTCAGTCCAAACAGAAGCAGAGCCACTTATGTTTATAACTGTAATTAATCTTCCATTACAATTCTGAGATGGCTGGAATGACTCCTCTTCCTCCTAAACTAGAGTTTGCAGGCTGGGACTAGTCTCCCTGGTGGTAGGAGTTTTAGTATTAACTAGCTGGCATGCTGGCACACAAACATGATGATTACATGGGCAAATCTCTAATCCCACTGCTCTTAATGGGCTCCTTAAACTGGGTATTAGGGGAGCAGCTAAGCCAGGTGATTGTCAGGCACTTGGCTCCATGGACACAGGAAACACAGATGGGAACACAACACAATAACAATCCATAAACAAATGGGCATGCATAAAAAACATGGAGTGCTATATAAATACACACATGTATAAATCAAGTGTGTCTATAACATTGGGTGCTTTGCCTCATTGTTTCCATTACCTCTGTGCCACAGTGACTTCAAATCCCCAGTGAGATGACAGGTGGGTGAATGGTGTGTCTGCAAACACACTTGTGTGCCACTACTGTCTAGCACCTCAGTGATGGCTGAAGAAAAAAGAAATAACTACCAAACCTGAGGGCATAGATAGACCAATACCACATCCGTGCAATATAAAGGGGAGGAGGGATAGGAGCTGTCATCTCACTTTTAAATGAAAACCTGAAGAGTGTGAGACTAAAATAAAACTGTCAGACAAAGATGCAGAGAGAAGCAGGGTGTGAAAGTGAATGGAGCCCGCCTTGTATTTGAGAAAGGTCTCTGGCCTGTGATCCCTACCGGATAGCCCTCTGTTTTCTTCTGGCACCACTTCAGTAGAGCGTTTCTCTTAGATCCTCCATACTCCCGCGCCAGAGCAGCCAAGGGGTCCTTTCTTTCCACACTGTCACCAGGGAAACAAGAAACCGCAATCACACAGAGAGCGAGAGAGAGAGGGACAGTTAGAGTGTGTCATTTGGAGTATGATCAGTATAGTGTTTGATTACCCCATAAAACAGTTCTTTATCGTCACATCCACACACAATTTCTATAAATACCATAATCACTCAAGCTGTTAGTCACATAGTATAAAACTGTTCATTTAAGTGAGCATTTTTCCAGATGAAAATCCTTTGTAGGAAATAATTTCACCATGTCTGAAACTAGTTCATTACAGGCCCTGATGTATACACACATAGGAGTGCTTCAGGGACCTAAAAGTTTTAGTTTAGTTGTAAATATTGTTTTTTAGAGCAGGAAAGGTAAAAAGAGTAAACAGTTTTGTTACACTAAAAAACCACCATATAAAAATGTACAAAATACAGCTGAGCTGTAATGAATCACAATAAAGATGGTGCACCAAGTTATGATAATGAGGCTATTAAGTAACCACATCAATAGTCATATATTTTATACAAGATCAGAGCCAAAACATGTGTCTTCAAAATACATAAATATACATAGAATTAACTCTGCCTTTATGTCAGCTTATAGTTGCATAACATGTACCATGATAGTACCAAATGAACAGTCACTACAGTATTAAAGAATTAAAATTTATTTTATTTTCCTAAATAGTTAATCTTATTTCCAGATGTTCCCTTTCTTAAAAGCACCGTTCTAGGATTTCCATGACCGAGTTTCAAGATTTCCATGACCAAAGGGTACTTCATTATTTGATCTTGTTTTATCTTGACAATATCGAAGCTTCTTTGCAGTTCATTATATTTGTATTAGAATTCAAATTTGTGAAGCCAACTACATACAGCTCAGAGGGTTCAGCCTGGCTTTAAGTGTTGGATGCTAAGCTTTAGCACAGTCTTTTTTTGGGCTCCTTCCTAATTTTGCCAATCTACCTCCATGGGCTTAAGCTCGAATGTTTATTTACAGTATACTGACTGCACTATTATAAGACACAAGGAATAGAAAATAGAAGTTACTAATGACTGGTTAAATGCATATCTGCAGTACTATTCTGGGGGTCTGCTCCCTGGGGTTTGTGCTGGAGCTGAGGCCATGGGAAGACCACAAGACACGGTCATTGCTCTGAGCATGGTAAACATTTCACACGTCACAGCAGCGCTGCTGTTAAATTCATTATTTCTCTGTTTGAGGCACCGCGAGGCCAAAAGCAGCAAGATGCTGTCCAAACAAATATTGCAGAGGTGGAGAGCGCATGCATTTATCAGCAGTGATACAGCAGCTGTATCATAACCCTAAAACCACACCAAACACAGTAATGTACTGCTGCTAAACTGCTGTTTGAAAGGGAGGGCCTGCGTGAAGGTCTGCAATACAGTGACATGCATTTACATTAATAATGCACAAATATGTTAATATTGGAGTGCATTTGGACAGACACTAATAATCCCGTAAATACAGATGGTGAAGAGCAGACAGCTCAATAATGTCATGATACCAGAGGAAGAAGAGGTGAGGCTGGACAGTTTTTTTTTTCCAGATCACTGAGAGTAGTGTAATAATGTAAACAGTTCATATGTTGGCTGAAGATGAGGGTGTTGTCCAGCGTGATGCCAGAGTCATCTACTTAAAATGTAAGCTGTTGAAGTTGAAGTTGAGCATGAGTCAAAATAAATGGCAATTGACAGTTGTTCATTTCTGTGTGTACACAAAGAGGAGTGGTCTGTATGGGAAGAAGATGCCAGGAAAAGAAGATGAAAGAATGTTTGTTTAACATCTGTCTCTCTTCCCTTTCTGATAAGTGAAGACTCTGTGTACTGTGTTAAAGCCATCTGTGCCACAAAACACTGCTGGCAATGAAAGATACCAAAGTCTGTCAGCTGGGACTTAAATATGCAAAACTAAATTTCAGTAGAACATGTTGTTTCTTAAAAGGCCAACAAGGAGGATCTTAATGGGGAACTTCTCTTTTACAGAAATGCAGAACTAAATCAGTTTTTCCTGTAAGTCATTATTTCCGTACAAAACCTCTATGTCAATATGTTTAGCCTATTCTGAATTCTGAAAATGATGGGTTTTTCAAACAACATTTGTGGTAAGAATGTTTCAGATACAAGTGGAATTACAGTATCTCATGGCAATTTTCTAATTTTTTCTCTAAGTTCAATATGAGACTATATGACTGTTGTTGTAGTGTTGGGTCGCTCAGAGCAGGTTTGCATAAGCGTTCTCAGAAAAACTTAGAACAAAACTTGTTTCACAACCAGATTTCCTGTGAATTACAACCAACCAACATGTTGCATGTAGAGAAGTCATATAAATGGATGTTTACTACTTCAAAGTAAGGGAAGTGGAACGTAAGGTAAGATTTGATTTACTTCCGTCTATCTATATATATACGTTCTCACATGAATTATCAGACAAAATCATCTGGTTAAACCCACCTGAGCTTACTGTTGGCTCGGTTGTAGCTGAAGGATGTGGTGCGGCTGCTCAGGGAGGCGGGGGTTTTGATTACAGACTCTAGAGAAGGGCTCTTTCTCATTAGGCTGGTAGGTTTCAGGTCTTCCCCACAGCCTGACAACTTATCTGGGGGAGTGAAGGATGCAGGAAAGAGAGGGAGGCAAAAGAGAATGTGAACAGAGGGATCATAATATATCCTTTTTAAAGCACATTTTACAAATCACATTTTACAATGGTTTACAAAAAAGAAAGTATGCAGACCACATCTTGGCAATGATATGAACATCAGTGTATACTGACAGCCACCACTTCACAAAATACAACTGAGCGTAACTTGAACTTTCTCCAGTGCCCTGGACAAGGCATCCATTGTTTTTCCGTTTGCATCATAGATTCAAGCTAAGGAACAGATTTTTTAAATCTACTATGAAATGTTGCTGTACAGTCCATAGGTCATGTCTGGGAAGGGCATAATCTTAACCAAAATAACCCTGCCCGAGGGCATCTGTCTTGCCTGAACAAGTCTATACTAGCCACTGTCTGTGAGTCAGTAAAATAACATCAGGGAATGATGAAAAGTTTTCGAGGAACAAAATTATATGACTGTCAGCAAAAACAACAGTATAGTCGGATGTTTGCATATCTTTATTCATCTACTCATGTGACTGCATGTGTGAACTAATTACATCCAACATTTCAGCCTTACTCATTTCTAAAGGCAGTGACTCAGTAGTACCTTGTCTAGCTGTCCATTGAGCTAACAGCAGTGTGCGAGGTGATTATTTGTTCCAGTGTGACTGCTAAATTAAATATGGATTTGCATGTGAATTAAACCCCATACCTTTAAACTAAAACCACATCTGTGTTACATACCATACTGATGAGAGAATTCACCATGATTGATCCTTTTTTCCAATGTCTTTGATAGTGGCTTTATGTATGACTGTCTCTAAAAGAACACAAAACAGAACAGGGATCTCATCATATCAGAGTCTCCTCCTACAGTTTTACTTGTAGGAGGTCTTATTTACATTTTAAAAGAAAATATATCTTGTCTTTTGTGTACCTGGATAGGAGAGACAGCAGCAGCAGGCGCGGTGCGTACAGGAATCCCACTCAGTGGGCTTCTTGGGGAGGAATGCATTTGAACTGTGTGGCCTGGTCCATCTGAAAAGCCAGATAATACAGTATATACATTGATTATTGTACCAAAACTGGCATCAAACATAATTTTTAATATCAGTAAATAATTATGACATTCATTCTAAGACTTCACTATAACTGTAAACGAGGAAATGTAGTATTTAAAACCAGGAGCAGAATAACAAACAAATACAGAGCATGCAATGGTTAGGCTTACAGTACAGACAGAAAGATATCAAATCTTATATTTATCAAATACTTTTTCAAATCTGTTTGTAGTTAGCATTTATTTTTGGTCAGATTCTTAGTATTGTTTAATTATTCTTTGAGTACACAGTACAGTCAGTGGCCACAGTTTGACCCGTACAACCTATTGCAATCCAATGCAGCTGTTCTGCCATAAACTTGACTTTTATGATACCTATAACTGCAGTTTTTGTTGACACTGTCAATCATCACATTATCATAACTTCTCATTACTGCCATCTGGGTGGAGATAGAGCACATTAAAATGGACTTCAGCAGGTGTTTTTTCCACTCTGCCATTGCAGCATTGAACAAACTGCTTTGCTCACTATGTTGTGCTCTGAGATGTATGGCTGTATTTATGGAGACTCTATGTATTGTCTCTATCCTTATATTGCTGTGTTTCTATGTTGAACTGGCATCTCCCTCTAGGACAATAATGTGTAAATCTAAATCTAATCTAAATGAAAATGCCTCTTCCTCATCAGTCGAAGATTTATCCAACACATCTTTTCTTTTTTTACAAGTGTCAAATTATTCTGACAAAAACAGAAAAAGCCTCCAACCTGCTTGAGGTCAGCTAAGGCCACACAGTCCCACACAACTGTACAATGTATCTGCAGAGCAATGATAGATATCCACACTGGAGATCTCACCAGCTGTTCTCCTCTATCATTACACTGCTGTGTTGGGATTCCCTGTCTGTGTGTGTGTCTGGGTGTGTGGGTGTGTTAAGATGCTCGGTGCTCACTCTGTCCAACAGTATCAAAGGACTTAATGAGGGATTTGACAGTAGCTTCAGGCTCTGAGTCGGCATCTCCACTGGCATCTGTGGGTGTGGTCGGGATCATGGAGATGCCGCACCAGTGACGGCTGTTATCGGAGTCGGACAGCCTCACCTCATCACCCTGGGACCTAACAGACACAATGAACAGGGTTGCTGTGTAGAGACATATACAATACAAACACCTGGAGAGAGGAGGACTCTGAAAGTGTGTGCATTTGTGAACTCTTATTTGAGATAAGACTGAAATCCCTCACTTTACTATTATCTAACAAGATTACCTGACCAGATCATGTGATCATACTTTGACATTTGAACGAAGGAACTGTCAATAACTGATGGCCAGTTGCAGATACCCAGATTTAAATATGAAACACAAAATCAGAGCAGTCCAATCACGAGGACACTTTAAACCGATTGCCCCTTGTGAACATTGGACTCAGTGGCTACAGTGTGAGGGATTTGGTCTTTATCAGTGATGGATGAGTATTGAATGGCAAGTAAGGAATTTGTCTTAAACATTGCACGCAACTCACCTCCAAAGAGTGTAGACTGAAAGAGATACACAACCACAGTTGAACTGGTGTAGTTTCATTTATTCATTTGTCTAATGAACAACAGTCAAACAGACATACAATACACTTGTGTATTCTTTCACAACCAGTCACAAGACTTTCCAAGTCTTTGCAGAATAAATTAACAGCACATTGTTGTTGTTATTGTTTATTAAAGGGTTTTACTAAATCTCACCTTTTTCTAGATGGTATTTTTGAGTGTATCCAAATGTTTACATGTTGAGCACCAGTACCTTTTTATCTGGTAGAACAATATGGCTTTTAATTAAACAAAAATGCACAAATTGAATATGTCTGATAAAAACTGGACTCTGAGTAGAACCTGAGATCCTGCAATATGCCATTACACTACAACAACACAGAATATTGTGTAAGAGTCTGGCTCAAAGATTAAACGTCTTTCAAAATGAGTGACATAACAAAATGCGAGGATCTGATACATTAAGAAGGTTTCTGAAGAAATAACTAAATAGGTTTGATATAGTGATTCAACATTGATCAACAAGGAAGATGTATCTTGAGAGCCTTGGCCTCTGAGGTTCAGATAAAAAGTCTATGTGCATGATTCTACATTAACCTGTCAGTAATGTTGCTTAAAAGTGAAACGATAGAAAATGAGTTTAACTCCTCGTTTAAGGGGAAAATTCTAATTTTAGGAACCTGGAGCACAGTCTTCTTAGTCGTTGTGTTAAAAATGGACCATGAACCTTTTTGGTATGTTTGCGAAGAGTAACAAAGAACTCTGAGGTACAACTGTCTGTGTTTGTGGCAGTCCTAAAATCTAATTCTGGCAGTACTTTGGATGTGCCAGCATGGCTGACATCAAAATCATCCTGGTTATTTTATCTGGCAGAAAAAAATAATACTCTAAATTTAAAAGGAATATAGCGATCATTAAAAATACACATATAAATAATAAAAGAGCAGATGATACCAGTATGTCCATGTGGATGTCGCCCCAGTATGCTAAAGGTGTAGTCCATAGTGCCATCTAATGGCTAAATATGACACTGCATTCAGTATGACTACTACAGAAAGACCAAGCTGAAGTCATTAACTAAAGTGAAGTTAGGAAACAGAGGTCAAAGTAAAAGTAACTTGACTGATACAGAAATAGTAAGAAAAGCAAACGTGAGGTCCAGCATGAAATCCATGAGCCACCTACAGATGGGTGACAAATTAAAGTAAAAACCTAAATGGAGAAACATGACAAATGCAGATGCTTTCATACAGGACACAAGGGGTCATTGAATGGTTTGTTGAGAAAGAAAGTAAATGGTGTGAATTAATACACCTATAAGAGAATGTGGAGGGTTTGTGTTTGTCCTTTAAATTGTCACCCATCTCTAGTATTTTAATAACATAATAATCAACTGGGCTAAGTTCTGCTGCATTGCTCTTGCCTTGAAATGGGGAGTTCTGTCACAATGCTGGGAATCTTGCCACAGGTTAAATATTTACCAAGTCTTCATACTGCATCCTGTTTTTTTCATGGTGATTTTTTTGTAACAGGTCATTTACCATCTCAACTTTCTAAAAAAGGCACAAATCAGCTTTGCACAGTATGAAAAAGGAGTCTTTCGAACATATGGCATTTCTTCAACACAGATCAAGAATATCACAAAGAAATAATACATTCATTGAGAAATACAAATACAGAACTACTATTCAAAAGGTTCCAAAAGACATGTAAAGAAATAGAAGCCAGACTCTTTGTGTACTGCATCTACACTGGTCACTGTGGCTTAGAATGAGACTGGTTAACCACGTTACATTTTGACACAGAAAAGTAATAAGTGCAACAATAACACTGTCTTCACGTGGTGCTGAGGTGGGAGGGGAGCACTTCTCTAGTGCCCTTCTACTGCCGTCTTGGTATCAAAAGTGGCTCCGGTGCTTATTCTGAAAAGAAAGAGGAAGGAAGATGAACTACTGTATACAACTATGGTATGAAGAATATTTTAAGCATTTACATGTGCATTGTACATGTGCAGCAAAACTTATCTTACATTTCTTCTTAACATTATGAATAGCAGACCTCTGGGCACTTGTGGACTTTTTAAAACTCTGCTCCATGCATACCTCATAGGATTAATAAGGTCACTCATAATGTCTAGTATGACCAAATCACCTGGTGATGAAGACGCTATGCAAATGTATCTGAAGCAGATGATGCATAGCATGAGCTTAATCCAGTCATGCCGTGCAGACCATCCTGCTATTTAACCAACAAAGTAGGAGGGTTATTCATTCAAAGAACAGCAGGTGGCACCAGATACATCTACTTGAATGTCAGGTTTAAAGAACCAGGCAAAGCAAACGAAAAAGGTAAGGACAGTCCTGAAGGTGCAGTCAGCCAGCATACAGAAAGACAGACAGAGTCGGACAGGCTGAAGCAGCAACACGAAGCCAAACACAGACAGGAAGGTCAGTGAGCAGCAGCAGCACACAGGGCAGGGAGAGGCAAGCTGGTTGAGAGAGGGCTGACAGGGCAGGGAACTCACCTGGACTTTACATAGGGAGGCTTGACAGAGGGACATCTTTGACAGAGTCATCACATGGAGCTGCTGGAGGTGGGGAGCGCAGCGAAACAGCTAATCTTGGGGAAAGTTTGCTGATTTTGTACTAAATGCACAAGGACGGCATGAAATTTAAACAGGACATATTCGGTTTTAGACCAAATATTACTATTTCTTATATACTAAAATTGCTCTCATGAGGTTTGTGAGGTGATATAGAGTGACTGAAAATGTAGATCATTTGCTTGCTTACAGGACTATACCATGACTGGCCATACAGATACTGTAAACAGAGCGCTATACGGCACAGGAAGTACTTCACCTGGCATGATAATGAAAGGGGACAACACTGTCAAAAACACCATGGCATTTGCACGCTCAAACACACTTGTATACACAGTACTCACACACAAACCAATGCAACACTCTATCAATACCGTACATCAATCACATTACTGTATGGCCACAGTGCAACAACACTACATGAAATCTTAAACAGCATGATACATTGGCGAAGAATAGCTTCACTGGAAGGTGCAGTGACCACAGCGGTAACACTGGCTCCAGTGTTGCATTGTAACACACTTGGATCAAGGCAGCATCTGTGCGTAGAGCAGATCTGCCATCACGTCTGCCTTCTCATATAATAATCATCTCCTCTAATCAATACACTGTAGTTTATTGTGGAGTGTGAGGTTTGAATGTTACTATAGGGCAATGGTCCGTGTGGAAGAGGGAGACAGAGAGGGCAGCAGCTTAAAGGAGTAGAATACACAGAGGGAAATACCGCAGGAGACTGCTAATTTACCAACAGAGTCTGCCAAATCCCAGGGAGCTAAACTCTGATAATCAGTGGAATTAATCTTGTGAAATACCAAGATATGAACTAAATAATGTCTACACTAAATACATCATGGAAAACACTGTATCCTGCTTTGATACCGGATAGGAATTTTGGAAGCCTCTTAAGCAAGAGATTCTTGGGAATTAAAGTTAGAATATATTACTGTTTGTATCACATGAATAAAACATTGGATGGGGATATGGCAAGACTCTGGCAGGTATCTCATATCCATATTGTGTTCAGAGAGAAAGGAACTGCAGCCCGATGCTGAACAAGGGGAGCCGGGGGGGATTGGTGAGGGGGAGGAACTGAAAACAGTATGTTGGAAATGGTACCTGACTCCCTGCAGAGCCTCAAGGTCCGTGGAAAGCTTTGCACTGCGATCCTGCTCCTCCTGCAGCTGTCTCCTGAGTGTACGAAGCTCCTGCTGAGCCTCCACCTTGATGTCATTGGCCACCACCACTGCCGTCTGGAGGTCGGCCTGGAACCGACGCCACTCCTCTTTTTCATCCTAAAGACACAAACATATGGATAGAATCAGCAACTGACACAGGGACTTTGGGTTTGTTAACCCTTTGGATTTAGTAAGATTTATGTCAGCATTAATTCAATTTAACAATAGATAAATTAAATCTTATGAACAAATAATACTATATATAATAATATATATAACAGAATAATATAATATTTATGAAGACACTAGTAAAGCATTTACAGTTTAGGCTTGAAAACCTCTAGGACAATGACTGTGTCAGTGACATTTTGCCCCATTACAATCCAAATTTTGTTAACAACAATGTCTACTCTTTGTAACAGTGATCTGTTTCAGAAAACCTCAGAAAGACTTTTTAAAACCCCTAAGGCTAGAAAGAACTTAAAAATAACCCCAAGACCAGAAAAAAATCCTTGTTGAATCATAAAAGGGAGGCAGAACAACAGATGCTCTTTGGAAGGGAGCAGGCATACAACACTGAGAAAAGAACTGAAGAGATCCCTTGCTGATGAAGTAAAATAACAAAAATGTAGGGCTATATTCAGTGTTGCAAAGATTGGTACCTTGTAGATTTGTTTTTTAGCTGTCTTATTTACTGTCCTAGTTTCATTTTTTCTAATGTTTTATGTCAGAATCTAGTGAGACTTGGGTATCCATCAATCAGTGAGGCAGATACATGAAAGAAAGGAGAGGAAGTTCCAAAGATCACTGAGAGAGCAGTTTACAAAATGAATAACAAGAAGGTGACAGTGAAAATGTTATCTGGTGCACTTGATAATGCCTGTTTTAAAATACCATGCCTGCCAAAAAATACATAGCTGCCTGAACAGCCCATCTGGATGCTAGTAGAACAATACTTTGTGGACAGATGAGTCAAAGGTCTAACATTTGGCAAAAAGACAAGGAAACTAATACTCCACCCAAAAAGTATCTTTTGAATATCACTCACTCATCCCTGTAGGGCTGAGAGGTTGCTGTAAAAGAGAGGACACTCTCTCACTCACATTTCACAGATTTGTTATGGTAGTAGTAAAAATGAATCAAAAACTCCATACAAACTTTCAATCTACAACTGAAACATAAACCACTTATCTGCTGTCCACCTGTATTCTCATTCTGTTACGATCATTTCATCACATTTTCATCACTATATGGCTACTCCTCTCTGCTTCTATATCACGCTATAACCCTTATTAAAGCTCTGAAGCCCTGACAGTAGCTACATATTTAATTTCTAAAAAAGAGAGAGACAGGACAAGAGAAGGGGAGATTGTATGTTACAAATATCCGACAAAGGAAGATCTGATCTTGGGAGGTCACAATTACATAGTTTGTGACCAAAATAGCTATGTGAGTCACCAGGACCTTCCCAGTTTGAAACTTTGCTTTATATTATCTTTAAAACAACCTGAACCATTTTCGTTTTGTTTACTGGCTTGTGTCTTCAGCCTGTGATGTTCTAACTGCGTTAAATACCAATTACAGACGTTATAAAGAAGCTTTATGTGTCTGCATATTGAAGCTTTCTTACCTTCATCTGCCTACTCAAGACTTTCAGTTGTCGCTCTACTTCAGCTTTCTGCTCCTCCAGCTTTTTAACAAGATCTGCAATGACAAATTCAAGGTTTTTAAGAACTGCAAGTTCAGCATTCACAACTAAATTATGTTTTTAGTGTGGTGAAGAAACAGCAGCTAGTATTAAGGCTTCTCTAATAGTAAAAGTTACTTCTCAGCTGCCAGATTTCTCATCACTGCAATACTATTAGCATCAGACCAGTCTCATCTGCCATGATTCATAACAGCTTGTGGAAATACAGTGTATTCAGCCATATAACATTTGCCAACTGCACTAATGGCAAGTCAGTGACTGTGTTATTGTGCCTTCATTTTGCATCTTATTTTCATATACACTCAGTTGCCAGTTTATGAGGTTAGTAATAAGATACATGTGGCCTAAACTAATGCCGTTTAATACAACAGCCCTGCAATAAATTCTACCTTCATGAAGTAGAACTGTTTAAAGAGGTATTGTTTCAACTTTATGGTCATTTTGCAGGGGTTTCTAATATTTTGTCCTCCCCATTAATATAAATGAGGATAGACTAAATAATAGAAACCACTGACTGATTAATTTAAATTCTACATTTAAGACTACAGGTTAAAAGACTCACAGAGTCTTTTAACCTGCCACAGAGATGTGAACAGCCAGTGAAAGGGACATACTCTCCATGTCCAGGACAGCCTGGTTGGTGTGGCAGTTGATGGCCCTCTGCTGCTCTACCTGGTCCTCCAGTTCAAAGATGGTCTCCTTCAGCTCCTTCACCTGGTTCTCAGCCTGGATCCCAACCTCCTCCAGGGAAGTCACCCGGCTGCTGAGCTCCTGCTCCCTCCTCTCGGCCCACTCCTGAACCTGCTGGCATTTGGCCTCCACCTGTGTATGTGTGCATTTGTGTGAGTACAATGGGTTTATGGATTAAAACAAAGAAGCAGTGTTTCATGTGAAAGGAATTGCTGGCTGTCACTCAGCTAATTAGATAGAAGCACTTAAGTCACCTTTGGCTCAAGACCGGATAATTTATGATATCTTCCAGACATTCTCGTGGTGCAGTATTTCCATTTGACCTTGATGGTGCTTTTTACATCTCTATCTTTCAAAAGAAGCTGAAGTCAGTGTACCCTGATCTCTGTGAGTACAGTATACTGAAATAAGTAAATGATGTAGTTATGCAGGACTCTCACCCACTGACACTATGTGGTTCTAATAGATTAGGATGTTTGTGAGTGAAGTTATGGAATGGCCTCACCCTCACACCCATGTGGCAGAGGACAGGAGTGTGACTCAGAGGGTCACACACTTATGGACCACCCTACTGTTGGCACTGCAGTCACAGTCCAACAATGATGACATCGCTAAGCTGATGGTGACACGCCTCACTTTGGAGTCAACAACCACCAACATGACCCTAAACCCACACTGCCTCAGTCTTTCTGGTGTTTGGTTTTCCCCTTCAACACCACAAAGTGACTACTGAGAAACATATGAAAACAATTTGAGCGAACATGAGCGTATGTGCTGTGATGGCGAAGAAAAGTACCCAATTCTTGCTGTGCTTTTTAAGCATTGTGGAAAATGTGGGTCCTCATGTTGACATTCAATGGGTGGTGACTGAGCCAAGAATGATTAATAATGTCACGGTCGACCATTTGAATCACACTCTACACGCTAGACTAGTGGTACAACTATTAACTAGACACATAGCTGTTGCATTCAAATCTATTCCTGAAAATGATAGTTTACAGTAAATGTGGATGGGGAGATTGTTATTTAGGGAATTACTGAAACCTTTGTCAAACACAACACAACTAATGAGCTCACTAAGATAACAATATGTTTCTTGAGCACAGTGAGTCACATATAATTCAAGTCCAGGTCTGTGCACACACCACTAAGTACAACACAATGGAAGCAACCAAGTGGAAAATGTTTTGAACTGTGACATTTTCTAACCAGTTTTAAATAGTTTCATCTGAACATTGGAGACAATATTTTGAGACAAATAGCTCAAACAAACAACGTTATTGTAATGGCAATCCACATCATATTGTGATAAATACTAATGCAAATTGTCATGTTCTGAATGAATTTCCATCTGTGACCATAACAGAAAACTTTTTCAAACTTTCAGTGTTCCATTTATAGTGTATTAAACAACAGATCCAATAAATGTGGAATAAATCATAAATACTATGAATACCAAGATGGAAATTGAGTTGTGACCTTGTACCCCTCCTACCTTGGACATTGTGGTTCGCACATGCTCGGTCTCGGCCTGGGCCTGTAGCAGCTCCTGCCTCAGCTCTGTCAGCTCCACTTCCAGCCTGTCTCTCTCAGCGTGGGCTGTCTTCAGCAAGTTGTGCACCTCAGTGCTGTCACTGGCACTCTGCATGGCCTTCAGTTCACCCACCTTTTGCCTCTCAATGTCCACCTGCGCCTTCAGCCTACTATTTTCCAGTCTGAGACAGTCTGCTGTCGCCCTCTGCTCCTCTGCGGCCTGTGCTGCCTGACTTCCAGCTTCCTGCTCCCTGCCCAGCTGAGTCTGCAGCCTGTCCATCTCCTCTTGGAGGCAGCGTACCTGGCCCTGGGCCTCCTGGTGCTCCTCCTCCAGAGCCCGCAGGCTGCCTGTCAGCTGCTGCTGGATGTCCACCAGCTTCTCCCGTTCGAAGCGTGAGCTCTCAACCAGCTCAGCATACCTCTGCTCCAGCTCGGCCAGCCGAGGCCCTTGGTTGCCCAGCTCCTCCTCCCTCTGGGCCTGAGCTTGGGCTTGCTCCTGAAGTCGCCCAGCCAACGCCTCATTCTTCTGGACCAGCACCTCCAGACGCTCTCTCTGCTGTTGAAGTGAGGTCTGTAGGAGACGCTTCTCCTCAGCCAGGCGCTCATTCTCAGCCGTCAGCTCCTGCACAACTTGCTGCTGGTCAGCCAGCTCCTGCAGAGTCGCCTGCAGCTCCTCAGCTGTGCTGTGGTGGCTCTCCTCCATCTTGTGAATCTGTTCCGTAAGGCTCTGCACTGACACATCCTGTCCCACTGCATTGGTTACTGCCCCTAATGTAACCGCTTCCCCACTGACACTGCTGCTCACTGATTCTGAACGTGATGGGATCTTCTCAAACTCTGAGGAGTCAGGTGATGGCGAGTCCTTGGTGATGTCAGAGCTGGAGGAGACAGAGGTTTTGAGAGGGCTTGTAGAAGAAGGAAGCTGAGCTGAGGAGTTGGAGTCTGAGGGCAGGCCATTCAACAAAGGCTTGGAGGGTGTGCTTGTGTTTGTACTAGAGAGAGGAGAGGCCTCCAAGCAAAGCAGCTTTTCCTTCAGTGTCTGGTTCTCCTCCCGGAGCGCCGCCAGCTCTCTCTGAAACTTCCCATTCTTCTCCCTCAGCTCTCCAACCAGCACAATGGCCTCCGCTACCTGTCCCTGCTCTTGATCTCCACCAGTCTGTTGGTTTGAGACAGAGTTGTGTGAGGGTGAAGAGGAAGCAGTGGACGGTTTACCTTTGCAGCGCTGTAACTCCATCCTGAGATTGCTGATCTCCAAGTCTTTAGCCTTGGCCTCAGCCAGCAGCTCTTTCACCTGGTTCTCAAGTAGACCCTTTTCCTGGCCCTCTGCATCTCCACGAGACTTGGTTGAACTGCGCGTCTGTTTTGCCAGGGTGGAGAGGCTGGAAGTGCTGGCACTAGAAACCATCCTTTTAGTGGTAGAGCTCCTAAGCTGGTCCCTCAAAGAGATGCGGTCTCTGGTTATGCTAGAAGGGATTTCTCTAGGAGCTGGGATACCAGACTTCTTGGCTGCTTGTGCACCTGCAATACAGACCAAAAGGAAAGTACACATTGAAACTGTGTTCAAGTGATCAAATCTGAAGCATAGTTCATTCATTCGTTTGATCATTTGTTTCTCCATTTCAGCTATAAATAATACCCATAACGTACATTCACATCTGAGCAGCAGAGACATGGAAATAAGCTGCATTATTAATCAGATAAACATTTAATTTCAGATGAAGAATTTATTTAGATTAATCAAATTAATATAAAGATATGCAAATGTGGGGCCAACGCAGATTGTAGTTTACAGTCAGGAAATTCTTAATTAGCAACTCAAAGATAAAACCTCTCTCAGAAGAATTACCATATAACCATATAACAGGCCTGACACTGAAAAGGGAAGGTTAATTGAATCAATGCACAGACATGCTGGGACCATGAATTTGTTAACATCATGTAATGACACTAATTGAATAGACAGTGTGTCACATTCAGACACTTGCATTATTCAGCAAATTCATGATGGTGGTCACTGTACCCTATTCACATATTGTTCTCTGTTTGGACAACAGAGCATCTGCCTGGCACTGTCTGTCTGTTGCTCTCTGTGCTCATTCATCGCTGCAGCAGAGCTTAACAGTGGCATTTCAAAAGGCATCAGCGTGGGTCACTGGCGTGAGCCTTTTCCTACCCTCTGTCAAATATGAAGAGTATTTACAGATGCCCAGCGTGAGCAGGGTGCCGCCTGAAAACGTTTTATTGTTTATTTTCAAATCATCAGCAAACAGCGATGCAGACACAAGGGGCTTGCTTGTTTCAAAGGATGACAAAGGTCCCTGTGCACGTGGACCATTCAGGCACAAAGCAGCTTAAGCAGTGCACAGACAATGACAGCCCTGTGTCTCTCACATGCATGCACCATCATCAAACCCACTGAGCAGAGACTAGACAGTCTGTGTGCTGAGATAGACAGCGCATTACACTGAGCAACACGTGCACACACTTACAACACACAAACAAAATCTACAAACAAATGGCCTAGTTAGGAATGGAAATCCTATACCCCTGTGGGTTCTTTAAGTACTCTGCCATTGATAGGCACTTTACACAGACTATCCCCTTATTGAATAAACTAGTAACTGTGGCAGGAGCTGCCAACACTGGCACAGTTTCTGGGGTACAAAGCCGTTTAACATTCCCAGAGTGTGCAGCTGTGGTTGAAAAAGTGAGGTGCTTTACGTAGAGGTAAAGACATGTAACAGTGTAAATGGAAAATCATGAATATAACAATTTAAAACAAAATCCAACTTCAATGAGAGCCTAAAATTGTTGAGTAACCAACCAAGGTTCAGGTTTTGAAGAAAAATCATGGACGATCAAACTGAAGAATGGCAGAATGATACTCAGCTCTGTCAATTCTGAATGTCAGTGAGATTAGGCTCTAAAAGCCACTCTTTAAAAAGAACTCCAGCCTGTTTGCACTAAGGGGATGCCGTCATTTAAATTCACATGAACAAGTGCAGCACTTCTTTCTAATCAGTTGAATATTTTTTTGCCACTGGACAGACCTGCACTTGAAAAAGATACAGGGTACCATTAAAAATCCACAGTGACTTTTCTCTGCACTTCAGAGGATGAATCCATGACTGACAGAATGAGGACAGCATGCACTCCTAAATTATGTACTGTCACATGGAAGATGTTAACACTAAATCAGCACTGTGTGTTATAAATGACTATTTACTATGCACTACAGGAAGCATCATCCAGACAGGGCAGAAAAGGACAGAAACACCTAACAGCTCACACATAGTTTATGACCACTTGTCATATTCTCATTATAGGTGGCAATAAAGAGAGGGACAATAGGTCCTTGTTAGGGAGAAAGAGAGTAGTCCGATGTGACTAAGATCAGTCCATTCCCATGAGAATGACTGGGGCCAGGAGTGGGACAGCCTTTCCTTTGCTGTTCTTCATATTCTGTTTTCCTCTTGCTCTTAGTGAATAAAACCCAGATGGAGCACATGAACTCACTCATCTTTAGATCTCCCACCTCTTTCACCATGACATCACCACATCTGCTTAATGTGCAGAGAAATGACACCAGTCTAGATGGCAGGATCCTAAAGAGGCAGAAACAGCCACTAGAATACAGCGTCAGATAGTTAGAGAACCTCTGAATGTTTTTTTTGTCTGTGCCTGTACAAATACCACTATGCATTTTTTGTAGTACAAATTCAGGTACAGAAAAGGTTGAACTTCTGCAGAACGTGCTTTTCTATAAGTAACAGTGTTTTAAAACACTATGATTATATATTCTATTGACAGATGTATTAAGTGACACTCCCAGAGAGAAAGATTATAAAAATGTCAGTAACAAATTTGGCCAAATGTTGGCTATAAAAACAACATTGGACAAAAAACAATATTGTTTATAAAGCTGACACTGGCCAATGCTGTGTCTCTAGGAGAAAAAACCCCACCCATTAGACAATCTGTATCTAAGACCAACACAGTGGCTGCAGTGTGTCAGTGCGTAACATTTAGGATGATCTATTGGCAGAAATTGAATATAATATTCATTGGTATGTTTTAATTGGTGTATAATCGCCTGAAAATAAGAACTGTTGTGTTTTTGTTAGCTTAGAATGAGCTGTTTCTATTTAGAGAGGCTGCCATGTTGAACTGTCATGTTTCTACAGTAGCCCAGAATGGACAAACCAAACAGAATCTATATAGGGGCTTTCCATTTTAAGGTCTTCTACGCACTTGGAACAGGAGAGTGAGGCAAGGAGGTTGTGAGGCCAATGAAAAGCGTGGCTCTGCCAGGAGTCAAAGAGTTTATATTAGATTCTACTTAAACTGACACCGAGAAGGTAGGAGGAGACAACAAATAGACCACTGACACCTTAAGTTCCTAACTTGTGGCTGAACGTGGTGCTGGATCAGATGCCAGAAACCGTCTCTTTAATGTGTCTGACAAACTGAACCTATTAAAATTAATTACGATGTTGCGCTGAAAAGTGGAGAAAGAGAGGCTTTTCCCTTACAAACATGATAATTGAGATTCCCCTGAAAGAGACACTTAACCTTCATTTGCTCTAGAAGAGCTGCTCACTGGCCACCTGTAAAAGACTCCCAGGAGAGGATGTGGGCATTAATGCGTAGCAGCGCACTGCTGTAAATTACACTGCCCACTTAATTTTTTCCTTGATGAATAAAAGACACACAAATTCACATATGTGGTTGGTTTGTCAATGTGTACAATGTACAACCAAACCAAATACACTAAAGAAAGAAGAACAAAGAAAATAAATCAGAAAACCAGCTAATAAAATAGCACCATCAAGTTTTTTGGGACCCATGTTGCAAAGCTTTTTGAGTGACACTGACATCACCCTTTTACTTAATGGCTGCTGAAAAGGATAGAAGGATAAACCCACTAATGAAATGTCCACCCCTCACAAAGCTCGCACACCAGATTGCAAACGTCTGACTATTCAATCAAAACAATATTAGTGCGTGTGGAAATCTTATAAAGCCAGAAAATGCCATAATGTTAGAACTTCGTTATAATGAAGAGAAATTTGTCACCTTCTCCAAGAGGGCACAAGAACTACATTTCTTCATGACTGGATATTCTTTTTACTGGAGGTGTGCAAGTGAAATTTATCTTTCAAAAATTTTAATTTAAATATAAGACCATGGTGGTTACGAGTTAGCTTTGTCTTAATTTAGTACCGTCTTCAATGTAGGCCGGCTGAGGTCCAGGACCATTTATAGCTGCCTCTGAGAAGCACTAAATCTGTGAAAAGTAGTGGAATGGGCAGTTAAATGGCTCACTGAGGAGCTTTCCTCCTCTAGCAAGGAATAAATCCTTACGTAGTCTGAAGAGACTAGCTTCTTATTGATAGCAAAGCGCAAATACCCCAAAACAACAGTTTTGGGAAAGAGAAGAAACCCAATGACAAAGAACATTGTCATTAGTATTTTTATAT
Source organism: Morone saxatilis (assembly GCF_004916995.1). Lineage (NCBI taxonomy): Eukaryota > Metazoa > Chordata > Actinopteri > Moronidae > Morone > Morone saxatilis. The sequence goes on along the minus strand of NW_023339763.1, from coordinate 19,489,737 downwards.
TTAGTGTCTCAGGAACTGTCACACCATACACTATGAATTGAAGAAGACTCTTTGCCAATTATTCCTCATTAATGAATGTTTCATGTACAATGAAAGTGTTCAGACAGTAGCTACAAAAACAGACTTGCTGCCAACTTCAATAAACCTGACTGAGGAGTCTGAGCATGTGAAATCATTGTGTTGCTTACATTAACTAATTATCTAAATGAATTACACAGACTGACTTCCAGTAATCCAAAGGCATTCAGTTATTCCATGGGAAGTCAGCTCCCTGATCACAGTAATGCACTGTGCTGGCTTCTTTCTCTCTAATGAAGATAAGCTTTCAAATCACAGCAGGAGCAGTGTGGCTGGACATGGTCCAGCACCAGCCAGTTAACTGCAGCCAGACTGCTTGCCAGCCAATAGGTGACAGACAGCATTGTGGGTGCACAGAGTCTTCAATTTACAGAACAGGATGTCACGGGTGAGGAGTCATGATGAATTAATGACTGCAGGTGGTCAAGTGTCAGAGAATTGGCACCTGAAATGACGCACTGGCCTCGTCACCATCACAAATAAACTTCGGATAGGAATTTCTCGCTGCCTCTCCTCTGTCTTCCCTTCTGTGTTCCAGGAAATGTGGCGTGTGTGTTTTTTTCAGTCAGGGGGAAGTGGAGAGGAGAGACAGAACATGCCGTCTGTGTTTCTGGCCTTCCTGTTGTCCAAGTGACAGGGCATGAAATAGGTCAACAGGCGCCCCTCAGTCAGACGCTGGGACTCACAGGCATTCCTTTCCTCTTACTGGAGTGAGAGATAGACAGAACTGAGGCTCCATGACACAGCGGCTGAGCAGAGATTAGCCTGGATGGTAAGCTGCATCACAACAATGTGCCACTGAAAACAATGACAGCACCACTTGTTGAGGATTCTTTCATTGTAATAAGGTTACTGTACGCAACTTCAAAATCAAGTTTAATTAATAATTCATTCTGTAATAAAGATAATATGTTTGTGAATACAGTATGAAAACATCTTTGATATATGTCGCTTTGCCGCTGGAATTCCTCTCTGCTTCCAGTGACATCACATGCAAGCTGATAAATAAACAACAGATAAATAAATAACAGATAATACAAAACTATAGAAGCTTTGTGAAACCATGCCAAAGCAGGGCAATCTGATTAATTGTTAGAAAAGTGGTGTCTGTCTTTGCAATAGTCAGCTGTGTAAACCAGACATACTCACAGTCTCATCCAGCTTTACTGACTCACTAAAGGCTGACGGTCTAACACCTGTCTTTGAAACTGAGTTTAGGGACTGACTACACAAAGGATTTAAATGGATATTTGCATTTGGGATAAGTTCATCACAGAATCCACAGATTCCAAAATCAATCAAACCTTTGGTGAAATGTTTGAGATTCATTGGAAGAAAAGTCAACATGTTCTTACTTTCACACCCATAAAATAGATTTTATTTCCAGTTATGTTTTGTTAGCTAACCCTCTAAAACAACTGTTCTTGGCCAGTTTTCACCAATAACATGAAATAGGTCTGAGCTAGTTTCATACCTTGTTGCCCAACATATTTTGTTATTGCAAAAGATCTCCCTCTCTGACATCAGCTGAATGAAGGTGTTCCTGTGCAATATCATCATATAACAAAGTAGGCTCCATTCAAACTCTTCTGTATGCAAACACATCAATGCAAAACCATAACTGCATGAAAACGCTTACGTTCAGTGTGCTAAAGAAACAAAAAGTAAATGTTAGGTTTCTGCTGACATAACTTGAAATTATTTGTGTTAAGGTTATTCAATGATGGGAGTCAGGAGAAGGCTTGTTGTTTCAGTGGCCGATATGCAGGATGTATGAGAGGAGAAGGGCAAATATACTCAAGTATCTTAGGTGATATTTATTCTCTTGGGATTACTCAATAACCAGTAGAAAATAATAAAACATAGCAAAGCAAAGATAATGTTTTGGTTGTGCTTTTCTAAAAAGAGGCTGAAAAGCATTAAAAGAAAGGAGGAAAGACTGAAGAAATTGTATTGACTGGCTCTGATTTCAGACATTTTAATGTAATTTTAGACTACTAAGAAATAATATGTAAAGAAAAGTAAAGAAATGCTCATTTACTAGCAGCCACAGAGCCTTCTGAAAAGCATTAAGTATTTCCAACTTCGAAGTAAAAACACCCTTATACATTCTTAGTCTAAAGTAATTGCTGTGACTCTCTTGTCAGCAGGTTGCATGTTAATCAATCGTGACTACAACTGACCAGGCAAACCTTCCACCTAATAGACATACAGTATGCAAGACTTCATTGTGTATTTAAGCTGAGAAGCTTGTTTCTGCTTGAAAAGTGAACAGCTCTGTGCTTCTTCTGCAGCACAGCATGAAGGTTCAGCATGAGAGCTGGCAAGCCACAGAGGGCCATTTGGCCTGCGTTCTTTGGCTCTGTTAATCATTTTGATTGAATCATTTTAACTGGCCTGCATGCTAAAACTTTTAACACAGCATCCTTATGCTGATCCACTCTGCTTTACACTACTTATGGAGCCTTACCCTACAGAGATATTCAATAGCAAGGGCCATGAGCCAGCCGACAGAGGGAGAATTTCTTTATGCTCCAAATGGAAAACAGTTTAACACAGGACTGAAGGAATAATAATACGCCATTTTACATGATTGCAGGTTTATAGGATCAGTGTGTGATGGGTAACAGGTTGTAATGAGTATTGCTAAACTTAGTTTTAAGCTTCTGATGATTTCCATCCTATCTTTATGCCCTTTGAGTAATTGTTACAAGACTTAGAATGTATTAAGTGTTTGTGATTAACTTTCCTGGATTCACCACAAAAAGGATTAAAAAACATATACTGTGGAAAGATGAAGCTGCAAATACCAATGTGAAAAGAGGACATAAAAAGACAACATTAGCCTTTAATCTGAGGCAACACTCTCCTATGACCACAGCTTAAATAATAACCAACAGAGAGGCAACAGATTCTATATACGGGCTCAGTCATACTTATAAAACAACATTTCAGACAAGGCAAAGTTAATTCATGCAGTGCTTTTAGGTACAATCAATTTAAACAATTGTTAACTTTGTGAAAACCACAGAGCTAAAAATGAACAAAGCTGTATTTGCTGTGTAAAATAATCTACAAACAAAAAACAATGCTGGATAGCAGATAGCAGAACCTACATCAACAGAAATGTCTGTTGACTGTTCCCAGAGTGAGGACGAACCACAGCCAGCTGCTGACAGATGCTCAAACCACATCAGGTTTGATTTGGTTTGCATTGAACACACCATCACAGGCTTAGTGGCTCACATGTCAGATCCAACTCAAGTGTTTTAAGGGTGTCAAATTTACACCATAGTTGGTAGTTGCTCTGCCAAAAGTTAGTGATTTGTATGAGCTCAGGCCTAACGGCTATATATATAAACAACTTCTGCAACAACTGTCCAGGTTATAGACTGCAGTCACACAAACAGGACATTTAAACAGCACACACCTCCCTCTGCAAACACAAAGGCCTGTGGTATGACCGGTGTATTTACTGTACCAAGTGTTAACTGCTATGGAAAGTATGACTGATGCAACTTCCTCACAGTGTTCCTGCTATCAGAAGTTGGACAAACTTGCTTCCTCATGCTGAACCCCTGCTCTACGTCAATTTGCTCTGATATGGTGTTGAGACGGCACAATAATCTACTTATTTCTACATTCTTTGTCTTACTGCTCACAGAGGTGTCAAAGTCTGCTCTGATTGGGAGCGGTACCCACCGGGCACAATGAATCAGTGCTTCACCAGACATTATAGAAGACAGACAAGCATTTAGTATCAGAGTTAGAAGTCTTGATAAGGCACATCTCAGCTGTACTCTAACATCATACGAAGGAATTAGGCTACTCCGGGGTGGTCTTCAATGCTGTGATATATTTGTCAGCAAGGCGACTGCTAAAGCAATGTCAAATATCCCAATGTTTGAACAGAAGAGGAAGACAGATGTCGCTGTATGTCTGAGTGTGGTTTATGTGTGAAATCTGAGCATGAAAATTGCCTCAACGCAGGAGTTCACTAAGCAGAAGCCACACAGAACTTAATCCTACTTAAGCACAAAATGAAAACACAGCTTCCTGTCTCAACTGTCCAAGGCACTGTTACCTAGCAGAAATAGAAGTTGGCTAGCAAGTACATATCAATAAAAATTACCTTTAAATGCTCTACACACACACACACACACACACACACACACACACACACACACGCACACACACCACACACACACCACCAACACACACACACACACACACACACACACACACAGCACACACACACACACACAGACCAGGTGTTTTTGGTTATTCTGGTTATTCTGGTTGATTAGACTTGATGTCAGGTAAAGCTATGACTGGAATTCAACAGGTCAACAATCAGCATGCACCAATTAGAGTGACAAAGGCCCTAACAGATGCAACAAACCTGACGAGAAAGTTGTTCCTACAGTCTGATGTTTGAGGCTGCACTGTGCAGAATGATATATTTTCAGAGTTTGGATACTGGAAGCATGTTTTCACATTCATCTACTGAAAGTGGAAAGTTTCTCTGAGCTCATTAGGAATATGATTTTAAGGGGCGGGGCCTGTGAGCATGACTTGTGACATAACAAATTGTTTGAAGAAGAAGTCACCCTGGTCCAGTATGCAAGTGTGATGTAGAAACTTGAAGCCACGAATGCACATACACTGAGAATGGACTCAGAACATCTTGTGCCCAGCAGGAAGATTTGCATATTCATAGATTCTTGAATTTTTAATGAGGTAGATGGAGTAGATGCTTTTTAAGCATGTGCAAAGTATACATTTTTTGCAAAAAAACAAACACACAACAAAAAACCCAAATATATCAGACATCCAAGCAGACTATTTGTATAAATGTCTGAAGGGAATATTTAATTTATGCAATTATGGTGTTGAAATTTGAGAAATTTCATACTGGATGTCTGAGCTGAACTGGGTTTCTGTACCAGCAGCCATAAAAAATAATAACTTAATGTTGCTGCTGAATAGAAATATGAGTCTGAACGGAAAGAACAATGTTATTCCAATGACAACATGCTAACTGCTACACTGATAGCATCCTCTACTTTCAAAAAACACTGCTTTTCCAAGTTGTTGGCAGCATCTTCAAGCATTACAGCTATCTTCAAGCATCCCTGGAGAACTTTGGGGGAAACCACAAGTGCGTAACATTTCCCATTTTTGACCATGTGAAAATCCAGACAGACAATCTATTTTACCTCCCTACACAAACATGTTTTAACTTTCCTTTAATCCTGGGTACAGCTGACTGAATTGTAGCTCTGAAAATAGACCCACTGTTATTGGACTATATTTTACTGACAATTCATCAACAGCCAACAACATGCTGACCTCAGGCTCTGGTCTTGGCCGATCTCCTGGTGAGCCAGTCAGGAGACAGGAAGGCTCAGTGTAGTAGCCGTCAGTGTAATTTGGTTCTGATAACGACCTCCTTATCACTGCAGCAGACAGCTTACTCCTTAGCCTGCCACTTCAGAGATAACACCATCAATCAAATCTGAACGAGTTCCTCCCGTTCCCACATTTCTTTCCCTACTTCCAGCACCAGAACTGTTATTCTTCTTCCCAAGTCCAAAGTCTGACAAACCTCAGCTGGCCATTTCAGCGGATGGATGGAATAGAAGCTTATGTGGCGGGTAGAAGCTTCACTGTTCTTGTCCATCACTATGTTGTTGTTCATCAGAGCAAAGCAGACATTGAACCCCTACTTCAATTAAAGGTTTAAAATGTTGATAGATAGATGAAAATGTTGAAAATAGATTTCTAGAGAGGGCTTCTCTGTGTCACTGGTCATAGTGCTTTTCGATCTATAGCTTCATGTCATGAGCTGGTGCATGATGAAAAATCAAGCCATTTGATGATCAATTTTCATTTACTATAGAGGCTCATTTGAGAAAATGGAGAGTGGATTTATAAGATTATCAGGTCAATCAATTAACAATACAGCTGACGGCTTCATTTCATAATGGAGGATCATGTGGGAGGTTGGACCGAGGACTGTGGAGTACTGTACCAAGCAGAGTTTAAATATTTTTCACAGCCTGGGGAACGTGATTGATTTTATGGACTGTGACTGTGATGGCGCATTCTTTCAGGGGCCAAGCAAACATTTATCTCTGACTCATATTTAACCACACATACTTCCATAAACCACCTAGGTATGTGTACCAATCTCACAATTATTTTGTACAAAGAATAATATATATCAACAAGCTGTCCAATTTTGCTTAGCAACAACAGAATATTTAGCGAGATCCAAGAAGGGAATATTAGCCTCCTTTGTTCCTACTTTTTGACTCAACAATCTTTTGTTTTGTATATAATGTATTAACTGTGCACTGTACGCTGTATGTGTGTGTGAGGGTGCATGCGTGGAGAAGGAGCTGGGAGCTAATCTTTTCAAGCATGCAGCAGCTTGCTACTACTGCCTTCCAATCTGAGCCTTCAGTGTGCTATCTTCAAGCAACACACACTACTGCTATGAAATGATGCAGCTTTACACCCACTACTGATAAAATACTTCACTTTATAGTGTGTGTGTGTGTGT
>NW_023339763.1:19456909-19482991 GCF_004916995.1 Morone saxatilis | reverse complement strand
AGAGAGAGAGAGAGAGAATGAGGGTGGAGGGAAGTAGGAAGGAAAGAGAAGCAGGAGCAAAGGAAAGGCACCATTTGTATTTTTGTCAGAAAGCGACAGTGCAGCTCTTGTCTTTTCTTGCTAAGGGAACTTGCAGTCTGGGACCTCACACACAGTCTGCCCCCCCCCTTTACAAAATCACAACTGCAATTTCCCAACAAATGTCTTCATAAATGGAGAATGGAGATGCTGGTCTAGGGGATAAGAGGCCACCCCACGCTTGCCGTACTGATCTCTCTACAGTGCACCCAGCAGGGAACAATAGCATGTGTGTGTATGTGAGTGCGCCTACATATGTATAAAAATCGGGGGGTGGTGTGCTAGTTTGGTGGGGTTGTGTGGAGCTAGTGAGAGGACCGCTTGTTTTTTCTGTCCTTTCTCATTCACAATGTATGCACGTGTTAAATATTTATGGTGGCAGGAGCAGGAAGGGAGAATGACTTGTCATTTTCAGTTGTACTTGTCTCTTTTTTTAGATGCCCAATCTTCAACACTGTTTTTTGAATGTATGTACAACTATCAGGAAAATCACTATGAACCCCTCTTGGAAGCTTGGACACAAAGTCAGAAACTGCTCTTCTATAAATTACTATCATTATTTAATTTAAAGAAGATAATTATAATTTATTTACAGGCCACAAATATCTCTATAGCACAGTTATGCTTAAGTACAGGGATTAAAATACACACACAAACAAATGTTTATATATTTGTGCCCTTCTGAAGAGACAGCCGTAATGTTTTCATCCGACTTCAGTTTACAATAATATTTACAGAGACTGAACTATGTCATGTTATCTGAGTGTCTATGACACAGTATGCTGTGCTGTGCTGGTCAAAAAAGGAACCTCAACTAGCAAAGGGTACAAGTCTGTATGAACTACTATTTATCAGAAATTAAAATTCGTGTTCACTGCATCATCAATTTTTTAAAGCCATCCTTGACACAGATAAGCACCGGTATTTTTAGTAGGATGAGCATTTCTGTTGCGTAAGCTCAGAGCTACCAGCTTAATTCCTTCATGTTCACTGCTGAAAAGAACCAAGGCAATAAAAATGAATTAGCAGAATAATTAGAAATGGACAGTTACAGTTGTAGCTGCATTTTTGCTTAATATGTATCTGATGCACAAAATACTCGAAGCTCCAGCCAGATAACCCTTTTAAAACATTCTCCAATAGCTATAAGGAAGGTCTAGTTCACTGCATGATTCTGCCCACGTCAGGTTGAATATTCAACTCTTTGATACAATACTGTACATGGCTGCTTTCAAGCCTTTTCATATCTTATGAATGTTGCATAAACTGTTGGTACATTTTACTCTCCCTTCTCAATATTCTCCTCTCTCATCGTCTTGGAGCAGCACATCTACCTTGGTAAATAAACATGCCTCTAATCCAGCTAAGAATGTTCTCCTCACCGCAGGATGTCCATCTCTGTGAGCCCAACAGGCCTCGTTTAAGATCTGGCAAGACCATTTCTCTCGGTCTTGCATCTTTAGGGGACTTGCTGGGGTCACAGGCTTCTCAAGAGAGGAATTTCAAACTCAATGCAAAAACTCCGGTCAACAAACCTAAAAGGGGCCAGGTGTGTTTATGTCTGAGTTGATGCCAGATGGGTAGATACAGTACTAATTCTGGCCTTTGAAGCAAAACCCTTCAGATGTACTGTAGTGAGTAGGAGTAAAGCTATTCCCGCTTGCCATGCTCCTTTGTACAGTGCATGCATAATAAACGGAGGAGTGTATACTGTAGTGTATACTTAGACTTGGACAGGGCTGTATGGGGGACGTAAAAAGTAAAGGTATGGGTCATTTTGCATAGATATTTATGTGCGTCCATCTGCATGTACAGGTCTTTCTACTGCTTGTGTCAGTTTGTGTCCGTCATGGCTGAGTGCATGTGCAGGCTGAGGCGTCCCAGTGGACTGAGGCATGTTTGATTAATTCATCTGACAGATATGAGGAGCTCAAGGACTATGCCGCTCTCTCCTCCTGCCTCCCAAACACTGACACACACACAGACAGACAGGGCCCTGCTGGGACCACATGTTACTGGTGTCTGGAGTCTGGTGTCTGAGTTGTGCATAGTAAAACGCTCACACACTCTATAATATTCCTATTGCAACCCCAGTCTCTTTGCTCAGCTTATCCTTCACTGTGACTGTTAACTAAGGTCAACTGACACTTGCATCATACATCCATCTTTCTTCTCTTCTGGCAGTGAACTGGTACTGTGAGGAAATTATATGAGCTACGAGCTGATTAATAGGGAATAAAGTCACAGTCCATCTGGTGTGGCCAGCAAACCTCACATATGGCGAAGAATCGGAGAGAAACCTCATCACCATCACTCGCTGACAACAGACCTTTCATACAGCACAGGCTGGAGGTTAATGAAAAGAACGTCCTGTGTTTGGTTGATGGATAGTTGGGGAATGACACAGCAAAAAATACACTTGGCCTTCTGTAAAACCTCGGCCTGCAGTATCTTGCATTCAATAAGAGGAGAAAAATCACATACAAGATGAATGAAACTGCATGTAGTCAGCTGCATTCAACAACAATCAACAAACATAAGAACAATAGTGTTAGTAGAGGAGACTGATGATACATTATCTCTGTATATGGGATAGCGTGCATCAAGCAGAATGTCCCTCACTGGTGGGCACAGAAAAGTTGGCATGCTGTGGCATGAAAGAGCTTGTTGGTAAACTTAAATTAATCCTGATCAGTCATTCTGTTATCGGATATATTTCAAAACCATTTATTTGTATAACAAATATATTTATAACAACTATTTCCTTTATAAAATCTAAATATCATACTCCCATAACAGTCACTGTTTTCCATCGTGATGCCACTTCTGCTGACACTTCAAATCTACCATCTGAGATATAACCACTGAAACAAGTAGCACTAAACATCATACACGCGACCCTTAAAGGACAGCTCCATCGATTTTACACAACAAAGTCTGTTTATAGGTCTTATGGAGGCCTACTGTATATGTGAAAACAGTTGTATAAAGTCTTTTGTGGCTCCAGGGGGAGCTGCGCGAAGACTGATAAATCTCATCAAATGATGCCACTTGACTCAGTTACAGTTTGGGCTGAAGACTACAGGTTTGGTGTGGAGTTAGTGAGCTTACTCGGCTCAAGGCTACATTAGTTGCTACTAGCACAACACACCTGAATCTTCATCGCGGGTGTAACAATATTATAGTAATGCTATGCTAAATCTGTAAAGGACTCTCTACAACTATCTGTGACTTGAAAATAGGGCTGCAAAATTCTACAGAGGGTGAAGTACCAGTAGAGCTGGATTATAATGCTGAAACAGTCCAATTTTACCACCAGTTGTGACAGAGTGCTAGAAGATAAAATTGTACTTCAGTGAATGAGACAAGGAAAAGACTCACTGAAAGACATTTATGTTAAGCTCAACTCTACTCACCCAAACATTAACGATCAATATGAAAACATGGACCAAACAGGGGTGAAGGAAAGCGCCTGTCAATGACGTGCCCATTTGTAAAGTTATGCCCTGCAGTCACCTCCATCAGGCTTGTTATTTATAGAGCAGGACAGTCTTATCTCCTTCTGTCTCTTCTCCTTGCACACTCCGCAGGGACTCCTCTTCCAGTGAAAGCTTTACTGAATTATTGATGAGATGTTTTAAATAAGTCATCAGGATGGAGCTAGGTTTTAACCCGTTGTCTGACAGCACGGTAGAGTTGGTTAAGTGCCAAGTGGGATAGGGACAGAGGCCATTAGTAAAAATAACAGTTTCGACTTATTAGTACAGCATGCTGTGAGGGCAGGCGAGGGTGGGGTCAGACTGTCAGTCAGCTGACCTTTTTAGCCAATATTGTGTGTGTGTGTGTGTGTGTGTGTGTGTCCCTTGGACTTGTTCTGAAGTCTTAGACAGACAAAGCCTGGTAGTGTGAAAATATAGTCAAATATTGTCATAAGAATGGAGGTTTCTACCCATGTGGGTGTGGTTTGCACTCAGCTGCAGGATAGAGAGGTGTGGGGAAGGCTTGTGAGAGCAGCACCAGGTGAGTTGATTACCTCAGCTGACACTCATGAACTAATCGCTCTCACATCTCTTAAGGCAGTAGTGTGCTGGACCTGGGTGCCAACGCACATTACAGAGGAGTTTTCTATGTTCAGTAAGTATTCTGTCAGGCATCCACAATCTAGTCACAAAATGTGCTTGGACGGCCTCTGAGAAAATACTCAATTACTGCCTGACGGGTATGATGACAGTCCTGCTGCAGAGTGCCTTAGAGCCCAGAGAGCCCAGATTGCTTCATGTTGGTGTGTAATGTCACATATCAACTAGGGAAAAGCTTGTCTGTTTATGACCAACCTGACCACACTGATGGTGACAATATCACTAAGACAAGCCTGAAGACACATGTAAGTATTCCTGTGTTTTTTGCTTAAATGTCGTAAAGCAAACTCAGAACTTTTGAATCTCCCCTTCACCCAAAAACAGGTTTGTACTTCAGAGACTCTCCTTCCACATCAATGAATACAAACACTCAAGACATTTCAGAGCATTACATCTCAACATCAATGAGTTCAAAATACCACAGATCACCACCCCAATCTATATTCAAATCATGGCATTTCCCCTGTGCGGATATTTCAGCAGAACTTTCAGGTCAGGTTCTGTGACTTAGAATCGAAAGCAGCAGGCTAAATGATGATTGTCACTGCTTACGTGCATGGTCAGCCCTCACTGCTGTTTTAGGTGTCAGGTTTAATTTTCCACTTGCTGATTAGCTTGATTTTTGAGACCTGTTTGACATATTCATTCATTGTCTGTCGTCATATGTCTTGATGTGCACTGATGCAGAGTCCCAGCCCAGGTGCAGAACAACACAGCTTGCCTGATGGGAAAATTACGTTGAGCAAGAGCCACTGCTCTTGTCATGGGTGTCCTATAGTTATACACAAGAACACAATATGCCAGTTGGTATACATTTGAGGGTGTTGAATTAAAGGCACCAGTGTGTAGGATGTAGTGGCAGTGAAATTATGTAGAGAAACTACAGTGGCCGCTAAACTTGCGATTTGGGCACATAAAGGTGGTTGGTTAACTTCCTTTGAAGCTAAAACTTGGAAGATAATATTTTTTTGTGAAAAGAAATATCCAATCTGATGAAATAGCCCCTGCATTGGCAAACACCCTGAAATGCAAAACAAGTTCAACATAAAGGGTCAATTTATTTTACACAAATGATACCAGTCTGCCTGATGCAAATTGCAGCTACACAGCATCACAACTCTCGGACCTATTTTAAAGCTGGTTTTCCTCATGACCAGGATTTACCTAACAATATTCCTGTCCTCAACTTTGGTTGGCTACCAGAAATTGGCTAGCAAAACTAGGCCAGGAAGAAGAGTAATGAATTTATCATGAACAGCACAAAGTGGGAATCTGTTCTTGTCCTTGGGTGTGAAAACACTTTGAAAAACGAAACTTTGGTTAATTAGAGCCCAATCCGATGAAAGCTGATCATGGTCTAATTGTGTTTAAAAGAACCGAGAGCCTCACTTGGCCATGTTTTCTCAGCTCCTCTGGAGTCTTTTGTCAAGTAGAATTCAATTATCTTCGCTTCAGCACAGCAACTCTTTGAAGACGAATTTCACTGGAGCACAGCATCTACACACTGGGTGGATGAGCCACCATAAACAAACACAGCTATCTCCCTCACAGGATTTTTCCAAGGATGTGCTGTGAACAACATTAATTACTGCCAACAAATTCCAGTCATTATATACCGCCATATTTGTCCTACATGTAATGCGTGTTTTGCTATCAGGTCTGTTTGTTGTTGCTCTGGTTCCACTAGTGCGCCTTGCTCATACAGAGTACAATACAAACACAAGTTAATAGATAATAAAAATACTTCAGATAAGTGTTTGTCACAACCTGGCATGTTGTTGATATTGTACAATATTTTCAGTGACTAAGAAAGGAAATTAATAAATATGGATGGCATGGAACACAAATCACTAAAAACCACAGGCAGCAGTATTTGTCCCATATGTGTCAAAGGAGGTACATTTTTTTTTTTTTACAGTTTATTCTCCAACCTTCTTTGGGCAACACCAAACATCTGAACACTTGGTAATAGAAATGAACATAAATAAAACAATTACATAAGCATCTCGCAGCAGGGATGAATTTGAACTATGTTGACCACTAAGGTAATTTGGTTTATAACCAAGCTGATAACTTAATTTTCACTTCTATAAAATCAACAAAATACATGGAATAAATGGGATAACTGCCACTACTTACACTCACCTTTTTCAGTTGGTTGGTTTTGTATTTAAGGTGCGTTTCCAACTGTATTCAAAATAATTTCATGTGCACAATTATACAAGAGAAGGAAATGCAAGGCTCACCCTCACGTCTTTAGTTGAGAGTAGTTTAAGGGTTTCTCTTAAATAATGTGTCCTTATACAGTATTTGCATATGTCAACAGAGCATAATGGTCACAAAAGTTCCCCTTTCATTCAGAGCTTTGGAGTTTCCCTGTGTCTTAAATGATAAGTGAACACACATAGACCATAACGCAGTACTAAAAGCTAAACCAACACATATATAAACATGTACACAAGCACACACAAACACATGCCACACACTCAAGCAGAATAACATAAAAAGACCAGCCAGAAACACCAACATCATTTCTCTCTTTCTTGTCCTTAGAAAAAAAGTTCTCATTTATCATCCAAAACATGGCCTGCTGTTCACACGGCTGACCAGATGTTGTCTGAGGAGGAGACTATGAATGCATCCAGTCTCTTAGTTTTGGACCAAAATCCTGAGAACCATAGTCCTCAGCCACCTGCATTTAACCGAAGCCAATTGAGCTAGAATAAAGAGAGACAAGAAAAAAAAAAAAGAGTGAAGGGTAAAGAGAAGCATCTCTCAAGCTACTGGTTCCCCACCAGCACCTGGGAGCTGTGGCAGGCAGCTTTAGTGATGGACTGTGGCCCTCTAGTGGTCAAAACGGGTTAGTTACACTACTTTTATATTGTTTACTGTGATGATCTCATAACTGACACAAAATACAGATCACATCCATCATTTGTGAAGATTACAGCTTTCTCCCAGCTGTTCAGCATTGCATTGTTTATAGTCTCTGAAAGGAGTTATTTAAACATCTCTCAGGAGTGGCAGTCCCTTACCAGACAGGCTGCGAGGGCGGGCCTCAGGAAGATCTGAGATTGCTCCAGTGGTCACAGTCTTCTTCATTCGGGAGCCAGAGGCAGCGGCTCCCAGTGCAGGCTTTGTCAAGGCATCGTCACTGCTGGCTCTTTTTAGCTAGAAACACATCTGCTGTTAGTATTAACAATATATGTCTTATATTGTTATAATGAGTGTGCTTGTGACTCACCCTGCTGAGGCGCTGGTCTGAGGCCAGCATGTTGGAGGATCTGGAGGTCTTCATGGCTGTCGAGGTGGTGGTGGAGGAAGATGCGACCAAAGAGGGCTGCTTGGCCCGTTCCTGGAGTCCCTGCTTGGGCAGCCCCACCTTGGTGGCGCCCGCTCTCATCATGGTTGTGTGTCAGCTAACTACACCTAAGAGAAGTCGAGAGAAGAGAGGAAACTGTTGTATAACAAACTCCAAAGTATTCACTGCAGCGCAGCCCTGGAGCTTGTCAGATGATTCTTCCAAATCAGATGCTCAGTATTGTCTCTTTGAAGGTTGTTCTCTTTAACCACAATGCTACACTGTCTATGGCCCCAGAGGCACCAGTAAGCACTGCTGAAGTATGAACACATGATCTTCCATTAACTGGAAAAGCTCTGAACCACTCTGCATGACTGGCTTTTGACTTTTAAAATGGCTCCTTTTGACAAATTAATTAAATAATTACAACTAGATAATATTAACCCAATTACAAATGATCAAATGTGGCATTGTGGGGCAGTACAAATCAAAATCTTTCAAGAAAATGACCACTACTGCAAAAGAATTTCATATTACATATAAACACATTTTTAGCAATACACTAGCTATAGATGTGGGTCAGAATTAGGACGAAGACGAAAGAAGAGGAAGCACAGAATAATAGGCAATACCATTGCTTCATGTGAATGATAAGACTATATTGTATTAGCACTGCCCAGTGGCATTTCGGGACTGGTCCAAAATATATAAGCCAAAAGTTTCCTCTGAGGGCAGCTAAGGTTATTCCAGTAGCAACACTATCGAACTACTTCCTGCTAGAGGGAGGAGAGAGAACTACATTTCTTATCTGATTTGTTCAACACACAGCAGTATCTCCACAAATCTAGTAGGAGGTATGCAGCCAGCCACAGCGTCCATTTCTCTGTAAGTAATCTAGTTAAAAAGCAGTACGATAATGGCGTCATTTGTCCAACTCCAACAGGATGTGGTCAAACAGAATGTTAAAGGTGTGCATTTGATGTCCACAAGGAAATGTACTCAGAGTAGCTGTAGGGAATGGAAGGAAATAAGAGTGCACTTAACCAAGGATAGTGTGTGTACTGGTAAAGAGCTCTGTATCTCCCACAGGACTGGCTGAGTCATTGATCAGGACTGGGGTAACATGATCTTCTGCCTCTGAGATGCACAGTGCTGTTAATGGGGATACCCTCTAGACTCTGCAAATGCAGAAGCAAGTGAAGCCTGGACAAGGCTATCAGTGGAGGACAGTTTTTTCTCCTCTGCTCTAAAGTATTTATCCTCATTTCATTTGACTGACATGTTGCATGTGTTCAGACAACAGGGCAGGGTAAGTCATGCTGCAATAAAAATGCAGAAACCAACATTCAACAGTCCCACAAAAGGGTATTAGAAGAAATGTGCTCACTAACCACTGAACCACAGAGGGGGATCCACATCAGTATAATGTCCCCAGTGGAGGACAGTTTGGTACATGTTACACTGCCATGTTATTAGAGAATGTTTGTAGATGGTTAGGAACTTATCTCATTAAGGACACACTGTACACACTTTGTTTTTGGCCCATATGAGAGCGTGCGTCTGCCTGCTGGCCCATCATATGATACTACGACCTCTCTAGGCCTCATCCTGTGACTAACTCCTGCCTGGTCTGGTAGTCTAACACCTCAGCTACCATGGCTCACCTCTCTTTAGATTAGTTTACAGGAATACAGCACCACTCATTGCACACATCCGACCTGCTTTTCAATCTGCTCTGACCTCTGTGTAGTCTAAATGAGGAAGTGTGGCAAATTTGAGGATGTTCCCTTTGGGGTCATAACTTTTTTTTTTTTTTTAAATAGGAGGGAACTAAGCAACAACCAAACATTTTGTGTAACACATTAAATCAGCCAGTTGTGAAACAATAATGTAATGTTTGAAAACATAAGCCTTTAAAAGTGCAAACCTCCTGTAAAGCAGGAGCCTTGTGCAGTTTAAGTGTAATCCACTTTGTCTTCACCTTCTTTGAACCACTGCAGGACTCAATTCTACAAATATGACCTCTCCATATTCCTCCGCAGAGATGTGATTCGCAGGAGCCAGAACTGTGTCCCACTTACTTTACAACGGCCTAGTTAAAATCCAAATGTCTTTGAGAGACAGACAGCGGGTTGTATTTTAAACTTGAACTAGCCAAGAGTTAAGACAGAGTGTGAGTTGGGAATCTCCCAGTAGAAAGCAACTGGGCTAAGAAAGACGACAGGCATTTACTAAGTTACTACAGCTTTACTACAGCTTGCAAGGTCTGACAAAACAAACATGTATAAATGACGTTGTGGCTTACACGAGGTTGGTAAAAACCTAAATATGGAATTTCCTTTTTCAAAAATGCCAAATTAGAAAACCAAATATAATTTGTAGTCACCACAGCCATAAGTAATGGGTCGTCATCTGCCTTAATTGCATTGCTTTCGAAAAACAGGAAGAAGAATGTAAAGGCTGAATATGGAACAGAGTGGCGGAGGAGTTTCTAGGTTATTTCTGACAGTTGCTGTTGGACTGGGCTGCTGAAAGGAGATAAGGACAAAGCATTGGGAGTCAAAACCAGTTATTAGTTTGGTTCTCAATGCAACAATCTAATCTGAGGGAGAAGACAATATGCTTTCATTACACAAGAAAGAGCAACATTGATATATAAGCACTCAATGTAAATAACTCCCAAATCAGATCAAATCAAGAAATATGATAGCTCAACAAAACTGACATGTCAAACACGACATTATGACATTCTACTTCACTGCTTTATTAATTAATTTACACAACTTCTTCACAGCTCGATCCCCTATATTCTGCCCATTACGAAATATTATGATTTATATACATTCATCTCCATGAGTACATATACCAGTAAATATAGATCCAGTATTTGGAAAAAAGGGTTATTTATATTTTTACTGAAAAAGATCCACATGTATAATCATTTTAAGGTGGACCCTGCAGTAGAACTGCTGCTCAGCAAAACAGAGACAGATGTTCATACAAAACCAATAATTATTCCTTACAAACCTACTACTATATAACAGTTAGAGGAAATACCGTCTCACATGTACACATGCATTGCACGAATGTGTAACTTGGCTGAATCTGCTTGCCACAACCACAAATCGCCTCAGATCACGTAGGGAAATCCTAGCTAACCAGTCCTGACCGTTCTCTGACCTTAAATACAAGTTGCCCTGGTACAAAGGAGGACGGGTCATGAGCACTACACTTCAAAAGTTCAGTTGATTATTTTTTTTTTTGTAGAATACTGAGCAGATACAAATGAAATGCATCCTGCCATCACTCTGTGCATGAGAACGGACATCCTGTCACTGGCAGTTACACAGTCTTTCAAAGAAGAGGCTGCAAAAGCTTCTTGTGGCAGCACTTAATTAGGCAAAGTGCATTCAGGTGTGACTGTACTGCTTGGCTACAATCAGTCATTTCTATTACATCGTAACACACAGCAAAGAATGACCAAACGAGGCTTTACAGCTATGTTGAATGAAGGTATTTCTTTACAATGGGCATTAAGATATCTGCTTTATCACAGATTCATGCTGACCTACACCAGACCACCAGAAAGCAGCAGGGAAAGTGATTCAACTAAAACACATCTGCTTCTGACTGCATTAGAAATAAAGGAAAAAAAGAAAAAAGGATATAAGATGCTAGGTTTAATATATAACTGTGTCATCTCATCCTCTCACGTGTGCTTTCCTGCCCAGATCACTGGTTAACTTTTAAAAACATTAACCTAACTAGAACATACTGTAAGCATAGCATAAGCCTAAATACTAGCCACTGTATTAAAACCTTGGATAAATACTACTCCTTCATAGAGTACTTCACAGCCCGAACCACATTTGCCTTGTAGAATTGTATTTTCAGTGGCTGACAGAAATGTGAGAAACCTGGCAGAAATATCGGCAACAGATGTTCTCAGTCACTTTCTTCTTAACTCATTATATAAAATGACTTCAGTTTTTCCTATTTCAAACTTTCCTTTTCCAATCCGACAGTGGTCAATCACATATTCAATCCCAAACAAACTCCATTGTCCCTATGAAGCAGTAAAACAATGACTGAAGACAAAACAACAGATTCCAATATCAACTGAGAGCTCTATGTAGTGAGCAGTGAGAAGAGGGTGATGGCAGATTGGTGTCAGAGAAAACGTCAAAGAAAAAAACCAACAACGGTGGTGCAGTTGACTCACGTGTTTGGTGCTGCTGGATGCTGTCCTAGAGCCTGCCCTCTGCCTGAGTGCCCTGAAGCACAGATGACCAAAATATCTGTCCTTTGCGGAGCACTATGGAGCGAGTCTGAGGACGAAAATGACGGGTCAGGAGCAACGGTGATCTGTTTCAATAGAGCAGTCAGGATGAGGAAGTACTGCAGGCTGCCAACCGCTTTGCCGTGTGTGCCGTTGTCTCTTTCACTCTCTCTCATACAAAGAGGAAGAGAGGGACAGAGTCTCTACCAGGGGCATGTTTCTCCTCTCACACTTTTTCCAGACTTTTCTTACTTGTGAAGGACAGACAGCAAGAAAGGGAGAATGGACCAGAAAGAGGAGGAGGAGAACATGTGGCTTTGAGACTACTGGGCCTGAATGAGGGTAATGATTTTTATTATGCTCGCACAGCCTTATCCACTGTTGTTTGACATGCAGGTGTCTGCACTTTGATTTAACCTGGAACTGTGTGTATTTGTGGTTTGTGGGCGAGACACAACTGTTCCACTGTATTCTTAAAAACCACAGTAAGTACTTGTGCAGCTTCAGTGAAGGTTTTGTGCACTACAGTATGTCCGACTCATGCCTGGCTCACTGAAGTAAAGTGAAAAATAAAGATTGATTCATGAGCATTCATTGTTATGAGTTCTTTATTTCCAAAGTGATCTGTAGGCTGTCACTACCAACACTAACAGCGCCAGTCTTTGTCTCAGAAACACTTGTTAATGTGAGGGTGGATCATGTGTGGAGGGGTCTGCATTTTCTGCTCTACCATACTGGTCTAATTTGGATCCCACAACGTATGGCATGTCAAGGCCGTGGAGCATGTGGGTAGAGAGCGTCCTGCACTCTGGCCTGGGATGAAACGGGCTTCAGTTTGTGGCAGAGCGGTAAACTGAGGAACTTGGTCCGACCACACCCCTATACCACCACAAAAAGTGCTCTTTAAAAGGAACGCTGCAAAGGGCTGAGAAACAGATGGGAATGCTTTCTTAGGCACCACATGCTGTTTCACACCCTGCTGCAGATTCAGATTTCAAGTGTGATTTAATGTACGCTGCATGCTTTTGACTACACTGCTTGTGTAATGTTGCCACTGGCGGACACTGCCTCGTTGACTGCAGCTCTGTTAAATGCTGTCAAAACACTGGACCGTTCCTGTGATTGTCCTCTACCAGCGGCCACGTATGACTGTGTGGCAACTGTGGATTACGCAATAACCACAGAAATGTCTTTCCAATGTTTAGAAGGTGTTATTTATCAACACCTCAAACATAGTGCAAGTAAACAGTCGAACTACTGTTTTAATAAGGAAAGCCACCTGTAGAGATAGTAGATAAATGTGAGTTTGTTTTCTATTGCAGTCTACCCTTTATGGATGTCTGTATTTCTGAACAAGCATGATATGACCCATGACTCAATTTGTCTTTATTCCAAATCACACAAAGAAGTGGAATACTCCAAATTATAATATATCACTAAAGGGCAGGTGGGGTGAACAGTGTTCAAAGCCATACTAATAATAGTTTAATAATAGTTAGGAGAGATTTGACTTAAAAACATACTCAATCATTTTTCTGCCGCCATGACGTTGGTGCTAGATTAAATGTCAGGAGATCAGTTGCAATTATGGTTAATTAATCCAAAAGTTATTAAGGTACATAATCTGTGAAGCAATATTGAATGTCGAGATATTTCATTAAAGCAGTGGACCAACCCTCCATCGGACTGAAATCGACACCCTAGAAATGTGTGCTTTTTATATACCACTGCGACTCACCTGTAGGAAAACACAAAAAGTACATCACTTTACCATTATTGGTAAGTGGCCA
Source organism: Morone saxatilis (assembly GCF_004916995.1). Classification (NCBI taxonomy): domain Eukaryota; kingdom Metazoa; phylum Chordata; class Actinopteri; family Moronidae; genus Morone; species Morone saxatilis. Next base: position 19,469,404 of record NW_023339763.1, on the reverse strand, counting down.
TAATATAAGAACAATAAGGCAGTCCAAAACGTCCCAATATATAATATAGCATGGACTTCACTTTGAGGAAAAGCATTCACTTCAAGTTCACCTCTCTTACTCACAAGCACCACAATGAGAGACCAGTAATTACAAGTATACTGACCATCTCTCAGCCATAAAAATACACAACGTACGTATGAGGAAAGATTTTTCAACTGGAATACGCTCCCATAATGCATAAATTAAAACTGAACAGTTGCAAAAAGGGGTGAATTAGGAAACCGGAAACAGCAGACCCCTGGAGCATGAAACAGGCCACACATGAATAAATAATGCTGGAACATAAAGCGCTTTGGCTGGCTGCTCAGTAGGTGACGTGGCTCTCAGGGGATTCCTGTCATTGTGCGACACAAGAGGCTGAGCGGACGGACCATTGAATGCCACACTCTCCTCTTGACGCTCCTAAGCACTGCCTGCCTCTCATTCTCTTCCTTTTCCCTTCTACCGTCCACAGGAAAGAGCACTGAGTCAGACTCTCCACACAGACACAACACTGTGGCACGGGATGTGAAAACAAATGTAGAATGTCCGATGATGATTCAGTGATGAGTGTGTGGCTAAAAATAATACCTTTTCCATGATCACTGTATGTAGAGCGCACTTTCATTATACCATCCAAAACTGACAGCTGCACTTAAAATGTGGTTTAACTGTACAATGTGTCTAACATTTTTGTGCAGGAAGATATTTAGATCCTAATACCAGCTACTGTTTCTTTCTTATACCAACCATAGTGCTTCTGTTGGTGGGATAGTAACGTAGCTACTGGCAAATCTGTGTGTGACCACGTCGGCAGCTCTGAAGCATCTGTACAGCACCTGGGTCTGGGGAAACGCTGGGTGCAAAGTCATTATCTCAGCTAAAGTGAAACAGGAAGAGTGTGGAATTAGTCTGCATCCCATGCTGTGAGGCGGTCTCTGCTCTCCCTCTGGGCTTCCCCTTCAGTCTGGAGGGATCTGAAACCAGTACGCGACAGGACGCAAAGCTCCTTCTCAAAAGGCAGTTTGAGGGAAGTTGCAGCCTAGTTTCACACCAAACACAGCAAATGTGACATTTTCTGCAGTCACAAGCAATTTGCAAGTGTTAAATGTGACAAAAGCCAAGATACCACACACACCAGAAAGCCTACAGCTGCATAAATATTAGCAGACCTTAAATGGTTCAAATTGCACTCCTGGGAAGGGAGAACCCTGAGCGTACAGCTAGGAAGCAATAGTTCACAAGTGGTATGTTTGTATGTGTTATATTGACTATTGTGCCAGCGTTCACTTTGATCTGAATTATTGCTAGAAAGAGAGAGAAAGATTCTATAATTTCCCAACCAAAACACTTCTACTACTTCTGAGCATCTGAATATGAAACAGCCTAAAGATGAGAGCTGCTGCTTAAATCAGCACATTTTAGTTCAAGAAGAGATGAGAGAAAAGGAGGGCTGGTGAGGAAAGTGCTGAGTTGATGATTTCCTTTCATCTGGACATAGATCAATAGGTTGTTTGGCTGGATTTAGGCCCATACAGCAGGGGCGCACAAACTTTCAAAATAATAAGTGCTTACTATGGCATCCTGGCTCACTAATTGCGACAGTTCATATCTGAAAGGAGCTGTGAAGTTCCAGTCTTCAGTCCATTATCTTACTAAATAATGAATACAATGACTGAAACTGAGAAAAACGCCCTTTAGCTGAGGTCTTCAAATGTCTTCTTTTGTCCAACTCAAAGTTCGAGAGATTCAATTTCCTATCACGTACAACAACGCACAAAGCACAACATCTTCACATTTAGGAAGCTAGAACCAGCAAATGTTTGACATTTTTCACTTTAAAAGGTCTATTATTGGATTATCTAAATAGTTTCTGTAATTTTGACCGTTGATGATATCTCCTACGTTTGCAATGTATTAATTAAATGTTCAGAAACAAAATAAGGATCCACTTCCTGATCTGTTTGGCCCATTCCAAAACAGGGACTATTGATGTATTGAACGGTGCCACCTCGCAGCAGTCACAGTCCTCCATTATCTCACAAAAACACTGCTCTGCCCTGGCTTCACCAAGCATACAGTAGTAGGAGCTGAGATGAATACGGCCTTCATGCATATTTCATCTGCTTCATCCTCTGTTTCATCTTTCTCAGAGCCGGGTTCCCTAGAGGGCCGAACTTCCTGCTCTGACGGTGTCAAAGTTCTTGTCGGATAAACAGTCAGTGAGCCACGTTGTAGAAAGTTTAGCTGCTTTCCTGTCTGCCTGGCTGGCTACATGTGCAGGGAGTGGGCGGATTCCATAGAAACACTAGCATAGCATCCATGAGAACTGCGAGGGAATAAAAAGACAGCCACTAAACAGAGCTCGGTGATTTTCCACAATGGAACATCACAGTATTAGTGCCACTGAGCAGAACTGCTGTCCAGCCCTGCTCTGTGTCTTTAGAGCACACAGACTGGTGGCATGAGAGCTATTTGATGTACACTGTGGGTGTGTTCAGTGTGACCTGTATGAAGAGAGAGCAAAAGAGATTACAATGGCTCGGTCCTCTCTGGGCTACCAAACAAACATTTTGACGACACTCCCCACACGTGTGTGAACGTCATACTTGTAAACTCGCTTATCCTGTTTACCTGCAACTCAATAATATCAAATCATCTGTCTTATTCTCCGCGGGCACGTCACACTACTGGAAGACACTGTTCTTGCCCTCGGGCTTGTCGCGGTCAGTGTAGAAAGACCTCAGACCCAGCTGACCCATTTACAGAAACACTAGCATTCTCCAGAGCCAGCAAGTTAGACTGCAATACTTGTCAAGTATGCAGTCTGTTTCCTGGACGTTCTTGAACTGGAAACAGAGCCAGAGGAAAAAGATGCTCGGCGTTGCCTTCCTTCACAGCTGTATACACCGATCAGAAAGAAAACACTGCTGTGCCAATGCAGCTCATTTTTCTCCACTGCCCTTTTGGTTGATGATGAAGATGAGGGGAGGTAGCCTGGCAATGCTGTGGAGGCTGGGAACCATCTGTGCCTTTGTGAGGCTCAAGCATCGAGTCAAAATATAACGCAGAATAGCTGCAACCTGCTGACAGCACACTGAGCAGCCTCACATTCTGTCACAAATACGGCTGCTTCTATTTATTCTACGGAGTGAATGCCAAGTCAGTCCTCATTCCTGCTCCAATCTATCCATCTCCTCTTATCTCCTCAATTAAAGCCTCCTCTACTGCAGTGAAGGACGTGCCACTCCAGCTGTATGCAGACCAGACCTCGCCTCTTGAGGACAGATAACAACTCTCTCTTCTCAGATCACACAGAGCACTTTTCCCTCAATGTGTGCCTAAGAGAGCACACAAATATGTTTCTGACCATGTTAGTATTCTCCTAAGATCCTCATGATGAAGAGAGGGAAAACTAATCCTGATACAAACACGAGGGTCAACATTCACAGAAAATAAAAGCTAAAATAAAACGGGCACATGAAGACGAACAAGAGTGCTCTGGAAATCTGATCTCAGAGTACAAAACTATAACTCAAGCTACTGTATGAGACACAAGAGCATAGGCCTCATTTAGCTTTGATTCTTTAAAAAATACTAGATCTCATTTCAAGAAAACAACTTGCCCCTTCAGCAGCACACTGCATTGGACCATTAGTTCTTAATGGCTTTACCTGATAATGTATGCCTGGGAAATTGGTCCCTTTATGGACCGGCACACAGTCTGTGCACTGGTCGACCTGCACACGCTTCCAAAACTGCTCTACTCTGACATAACCAGCAGGAAACTCTCTATCTAGTCTTGAGTTTGTTTAGAGATAAAGTCACTTCCACCTCGACTACACTTTTGCAAATAGAGACTACTGCTTGACACTGCTTAAGATAAAATCTCGTCAAACCGGTTCATAAATGACTCCATTTTGCCCTGTAAAGACAGTATTCTGGACTTGTGTATAACTTATATAACTGCCCCTCTCTGACAAAGTTCAAAACACTTAATTGTCACTCCACATTGATTGACAGGTCAATACAGGCTAACACTACACAGCAACTAATGAACTTAATGAACTCAGCACCCACTGCTGCAGCATGAGGCAGTCTCTTAGATCCTCCATCTCATTACTGTGGCCAACGTGTGTGTTTTGGTTAAGATGGGCGTCCCACCGTTAGTCTTTTTTAATCTCTCTCAATCCCTCCCGACTCAAAATCCTCACCACCGCCAGGAGGCCATACTTCTGCACACACACATTTATTCCCACAATCTCACATTGTGTTTTTTAATAAACTGAGCAGGACTCAAGGGTGTACATACTGTTTGAAAAGTACGAATTTATACAATTCTAAGTCTTGATTTTAGTCAGTACTTTTTGACCCAATAAATTAGAGAGAGGTATGTCAAATATTAAGATATGCAAATGATTGTCTCTCCACACAGCTTTGAGATGAGTCACTTGCTGTACGGGGGGGTTTGGAAAGTGTGTACTTTGTGTGTGAAAGTGTGAGACCCAGATCGGTCATCTTAGAACTATTTTAAGCCCGCAGCGTATTAATATGGTGGCATTTCCTTCCATAGATAATAACTGGGATCTGGGGTATTCAGCATCTGACGTACAGTGTAGAGAACTACATTACTGCAGCCCCTGCCCTTCACCCCTCTTACCACAGCTGGACAAGGTCACTCTGAATCTTGTTCCCCCACCCCCACCCCGACTCATTTCACAAATGTCAGTTTCAGCATGTGGATGAAAGACTTCAGTGCTGCTGCTAATTTTCTACTCACAGTCCCTGAGCACATACTTAACAAAAGTGAATCCAGGACACCAGCACTGCTAGAAGATATTACTGAGTATGTGGGGCGGCAACGAGAGGAGACCCTGAACTCCCTTTAAAAACACAATCACATACATTTAATTCTTCCCATTGAGCCGAGCGCTCAAGGTATCATTTCCTATCTAACTGGACATGGGTGCTCCCCACATAACCCCTGGCTATTAATAGCAAGCCAGTGGCAGGAACTGCCTGGATAATGAGTTGTACAGAGGATGAGCAGCTATAGAAAAAACAAGGGAGAATCACGACTCCAGGCTCTACAAGGACACCGCAAGTGTGAGTCCAGGCAAGAGATGCTTCTGCCTCACAAAACCAATAATAATCCCAAACAGATTTCAAATTGAGCAATCCTGTTAGTTGTGTTCGTCGATCTACACCCTTACACAGAAAAGACAGAAGCCTCTTCACGCGACACCTATCAGTCAATGGCAATGATTAATAAACTGTATGTATCCACATTGGTCAGCGCTATAGTCTCATCAGACCCGCCTCCCTTGGTGCTTTTTGTGTCAAGCACAGCCTGTCCCGAACACAGCCCAGAAGGCAAAGACAGATTTCCAACTATTTCCCTTTCTTGGATGGTTAACCATGAGAAAAACAGAGGGTGTAATTACCTACAAACAACATTCACAGTGACCGGCTCATAAATGACTGGTGCGCTGCTCATATTTGAAGTCTCCTTTCTCCATAATCAAAAGGAACAGAAGAGAGTGAAAGCTGTCATTTGTTGCCCATTTGGTTTCTCCCAAAGGATCCGAGCGCGTACCACTGCAAGGCTGGTCTCTGCTATAAACATGAGACTACAACGGAAGCTCTGCAATTAGGATTTTTTTACAGCTTCACTTTTTGTCTTTATTGAGATGTCCGTTTATGCTGCACAGCACGCCATGGTCATAGTTTATTATAATTAGTATTATTATTATTATCATTCACTATTTTAGACAGTGATCTGATGTTTCTGAACAAGTCAATGTTACGTGGCAAGAGTAGAATTACACACAGGAGCTTAGTCAGGATCATTTGCTATATTGAAGAATTTAAGTACCTATTAAAAACATAAACGTTAACAAATAAGCACAGTAAACACAACAAGGCCTTGTTTGACTGCTTCACATGGCACTGATCTAATGAGGAACAAATGGCTGACTGAAAAACTGCTCGCAGCGCACCGAAGTGGTTCCAAAGGCAACTTGCCATTGCCAGCAAAATGTGAAATTTACATTAAAACCCAGGAAAGCTTGAGCAGCAGAGCTTATTATATATATCTACCAGTATATTCCCAGGTTAGTGTCAGGAAGGAAAGTATGGGAATCCTACACAGAAGGTGCTAAACTGCGCCTATAAAGAAACCTTTCATTGATATAATCTTTGTAATATAATGATAAAACTAAATATGTGTGTTGTTAAAAGAACTTGAGCTCAGGGCTGTAGCTACCACTGATGTCCTCTGTATTGCTGGGAAGAATTTGGGGGTTTTAGCAACCTGAGGGGACTTTACAGTATAAAATTAAAACCTTATACATAGTGGGTGTTCTATTGGCTCCAATATGTTTATGTTTACATTTGATTACTTCTGTGCTAACACAATTATAAATAAATAAAAGCCACTTCTCCTCCAGATATATATCCCTGGCACTGTGGAGAAGGCTCTGAAGCTGCATTATAACACTAAATATAACAAAAGACTTTCCATTTAGGATAGTTAATTTGCTAAAGGTCGAGGAGTGTAAGCTGCAGTATCTTCACTGACCTGTGGAGATAACAGGGCATGTCCCTCCACACAGGAGAACCTTCATAGAGTTATCAGGTAGAACAATACTATCAGTGCATTCAGGCTTTCACTTACAACCACGGTGGGGTAGGAACTGAGCCAATAAAAGGGGTATTTATAAAGCAGATGGGGAGTACTGATCGAACACAGTCCTGTTGAACTCACGACTCCGCATGGTGCATCGTTAGCAAGTAAACTGAGACATTCAGGAGCAATATTAAATCCATGTAAAATCGAAAACAGCGTTATAGGACTTTCTGTTGGCCAACACTACAGCCACACAGTGACACATCAATGACGGACATTATCATCTCAGGAGCGACACGTCTGCTTCACAATGACAGTCGTTACATTAAAGGAGCACAAAGGTCCACAACAACCAAGCTGTCATCAAAGTCCGTTTGGCGTCGCCGGTCAGACCTACTGATCCCGAGCGACTCTCTCTGACAGCTCCGTTAACGTCCACCGACAACGGAGCAGCGTTAACGTTAAAGTTTACACATTTTAACTCCACCAGCTGGTGACAGAAGAGGGAAGAAGCTGTAGTCGGTCGGCCATGAATGAGTGTTAGCCTCGCCTCACCTGTTCAGTGCTGCTGTTGGTTTGTTTGATCAGGATGCTGCTGCCGCCGCCTCACGCACGAGACTCATTAAAGTGTCCCCGCCGGCCCGTGCTGGAGCCGGTAGGTGGAGCGCGTGAAGCAGGTTTGGCGCAGTGCTCGGAGAGAATTCTGGGAAATGTAGTCTTTGTGTTAAAGGCTGGGAATGAGAGAAATTACAGGTTTTACAAGACAAGTGTACATTCATTCTAAGATATTTTTATATATACGTGTAAAATCGTTCATGTCTATGTATTTAGGACTACTTACTTATTGTTTTTTTTTCATTATTGAATTTCTTGATGGGAATGAATTATATATACTGTCAGTGGAATGAATGCTGGACATGGGAAAGTCTTTCATATCTTCTGTATCAAATGTGTTAACAAAGCTGTACACCACACTGATATACGCGGTAAATAAAAATCTATCAAATGCAAACAAACCCGACTATACCATATTAACTCTTAATGTCAATTTTGGAGGCAGCAGTCTTTTGTTGTTGTATTGGATTGTATGGTTTTAGTAATATTTTGTCATCCCTTGTAGAATTACCGCATCTCTGACGCATTTACAATAAAAACAAAATGTAGGCCGATACATTTACACAGCACAGATATAGGATTTATTCCAGATGATTCTTTGGTGTTTCTAATATCAGATTTAAAATATTATACAAAAACCATAAGATGATTTATAATAGTCTACTCCTATTGGTATAGGCTGAGTGAGGCGCAACGCGTATAATCCAACACAATTCAACAATACACACGCTGCTAACTCCAAAATGATCATCAAGTCTCAACACAAACATTGCATAACCCCGATGAAGGTCCGATTTACCGCAGGGTGATGTGGAAGTCACGTTGGTAGGTTGTGTCGAATCTGCTGACACGAATTTAAATAAATCTCACGATGAGAGAAAATGATTTTTAAATACTTTCAGAACATACATGTTTTCACCTGCCGCTGTGCATTTATGACACTATACAAATACATATGCTTTAATTGTGTTTATTATTAATTCGGTTCTCAGACATTAAATATGTGACGAATCAGCACTCGCTCTTCAATGACTACATTTCCCTAAAGGACTGTCATTGAGAAACATGGCGGCCTCCACGGGTGCTGCAAGCGCTGCTGGCTCCGACCCACAAGGTCCAGCTTCGGCGGGTCCGAGTGTGGACAGCCCGGCGTTACAGTACAGTATGATCCTGGAGCATCTCATCGGGGACAAGAGGCCCGTAAAGGACCTGAGCCCCGGCGTTATGGGGGGGCTGCCGGTGCCTCTTAAAAGCGACGAGCAGAAGATGATCGAGAGAGGAATGGAGAGCTGCGCCTTCAAGGCGGTTCTGGCCTGTGTGGGAGGTGAGACACTAACATTATAAATGTATATTACAGCTGCTCAACATCTGGGTGTTTATGTTTGTCTATGATCAATTAAAGGTTAAAGGCATTTTACAGGCAAAAGTGTAAAGCATGCCCTACCCTAGCTTCTCATTTATGAGGATGTGCTGCTTGTCTCTCCTCCTGTGCAGTAAACTGCTTATATTAAGGTTTGGTACTGTTAGTCTGACAACGGGAGCAATTTAAAGACGACTCCCTGGAGTTTGGGAATCTGTGATGTCCACTTTCACTATTTTATAGATCAGACGATTCATCTGTTACAAAAAATAATTGCACCATATTTCCTCTCCATTACTCATACATGATCAATAACTTTAAAGGCATATTTCTTCAGTCAGAAGAGAAAAGTATGACAGTATGCGTCTTTGTTAAAGTCAGTAAATGTGGTGATGTATTGTGCAGACACTCATGTTGGTGTTTTCGTTCTCCACAGGGTTTGTCCTCGGAGGAGCTTTCGGTGTTTTCACAGCAGGCATCGATACCAATGTTGGCTTCGACCCTAAAGACCCTCTGAGAACTCCGACAGCACGAGAAGTCCTCAAAGACATGGGCCAGAGGGGGATGTCGTACGCCAAGAACTTCGCCATCGTGGGCGCCATGTTCTCCTGTACAGAGTGCATCATAGAATCAGTAGGTCACACCACTTCTCATCATTACTGATGTTGGATATAACCACACAGCTTCATAAACGTGACTGAAACTAATGACTTTGACAGACAAAACAGACTCATTATGTGAATATGACACTACTGTAAGTCCACTGTAAGATTAGATTTAATTAATAAAATAACAGTGACTCATTTTCAGGTTGCTCTACAGGAGAACTAAACTGAACAAACGGAGCTCAAACCAAAGAAATAAATGAGTTCAGAAAGAAGAAGATTTCATAAAACAGGGACTAGACAAAATAATGTAAACACTGCTAGAAGTTATTAGTTACATGATTTTACTACGACAGCACCCAAAAGACCAAATGTGTAATTTCTAAGTAAGTAAGTGGGGCATCAGTACGAAAAACTGCAGAATTATTTAATATGTCAACAGGAACAATATGGAAAATCATGACGACAGACACAATAAAATGGGGTCAATAAATGTGCTAATGAGCATTGAAACTAATCTGATCCACCTTTGTTGCAGTGTTTGTTATTGTGATTACTCATCTTTTATGAATTATTCATATAAAATTGTTGTGTGTCCAGACAGCAGTATTATATTTGCTTCTATATTGTAAAAAGAAAAGCTCAGGGATAATTTAACAAGGCCTCATAGCCAAAATAAGGAAATGCAAATCTTAATATTGTTACTGTAATACAGTTCAATATCCCATGTTGAATGTTTCAAGGTTTTTTGAGAACTTTATGGTAGTTATGTTCTGCTTTTTTAACTCAATCAAAATGGTCTGATAGCGCCCTCTGGTGCCAGCGTGCTTATTGTTTTTCATTTTTAAACTGATGATGCAACGCTACTACATGAACCGTACTTAACTTACAAAGTAAAAAGAAAAACAGCTCACTCGGTCAAATAATACAGTTCAGATATAACGAAATGCTAACTTCTGATTGGAAGTCCTCACTGTTTCCTGGCGTTTTTTCCATCTGCGTCTTATAACATTGTACCTGTTATTGATTTGCAGCACAGAGGTAAATCTGACTGGAAGAACGCAGTGTACAGCGGTTGTGTAACTGGAGGAGCTATTGGATTTCGTGGTACGTTACCTGGTGTATTTACTGTGATGTTTTAAATTGAAGGTAGTGTGTTTCTCTTGTCCTCACATTCATTCTTCTTGTATTTTGCAGCCGGTCTGAAGGCTGGGGTGCTGGGATGTGGAGGATTTGCTGCATTCTCTGCTGCCATTGAATATTATTTGCGGTGAACCACTAAAGAGTGGCTTAATGGACAAGAACTTAATCTGGACCATAAAAACATCTGGACCGGCCCTGTGAGAAATCCAACCGTGTGAATATTTACCTGCACATGGAGGATTGCTGCAAAAGCAGAAGTGATGTATGTGATGGAAGTGACAGGTTCCTGTGTGTGTACAGTGCTGTTCAGTGAAGGCACAGTGGGCTGAAGAAGACCTGTATGTATTTCCCAGTGTCTCATTACTTTTATCATACGGACAGTTTGAACAAAACAAACTAACTTCCTGTGGAGAATCTCCAGAAACAGCAGAGTGGATCTGTTTCTGTGTCGAACGTATAATGTTGAACACAAATCACCTTCCATCTGAGTCTCGCCCAGCTCAGATCAGACTCCGATAAACACTGTTCTTGTTGTAGAACATTGGTATGATGTGTCAATAACTAATCACCATCAGGATCATTTATATTAAAGAGGTTTTTTTTGTTAAATTGTGCATTCAGGACTTTTTTTCTTGATGAAGTTTACACGTGTCCATGACCATAAAATTGTTAATTGCATAACAGTTTTGATTTTAGTTTGAATTTATATATTGTATGTACAGTAAAACTAATAAAAGCAGTCCCAAATAGAAACAGGTCTACTTTACTAGCCTGGTCTGGATTTTATAGAAATTATCTGGATGTATAAAACCCACTTGCAAATTTTAAGGTGCTTAGATTGCCTGTGCAAATAAAATGGACATGCTGCACATCGCTAGATTGGTAAGATTTTCCACAATTCAAATGTTCGGTTAATTTTACAGAAACTATGGGCACCAAAGTATAATTCATTCAGATTTATCAGCATGGTAGACAAGATAGACGGGAAGAAATTGCTCCCAACTGTTTCATTAATATTCATCCAAGTTGTGAATATTGTCATGTGAAGTCCTCACTGTCTGTATGCTGGGTGTTGTAAATCTTTGGCTGCTGCAAAATCATGTTGACCTTTAAGTGTCACAGAGAAAAAAAGTACAACCTAAAATTCAAGCTGTTAGTTGGTACAAAAAACTCAGGAGAAGCAACATCACATAGTATTTCCATCTTTACTGAGCAACAGGTTTGTGCTAAAGGAATGCGTAAGAGCTTTTATTAGAAGGTTTATGGTAAATATGTTGTCTTTAGTCACAATTATGTAAGTACAAATGTAAGTGTTTACAGAGGGAAATTATTTTAGGTTTCCACCATGAGACCTCTGGAGGACCAACAGAGCCTTTACAGAGCTACATATACACCTGGGGAGGATGCTTTATAAATTATGAGTATAACCCATTTTCATTTAAGTAGTTAAGTATATTTCTTTAATGACTTTCATTATCCATTTAGACAACAAGCTCAGGTTGTTAATTATTTCCCAATATGGGCGTTACAGTTTGTATAGACTGAGGAAACACAAACCTGTTTATTTATATCAGAAATACTGACAACGTGCTGCAGAGAACCATCATGCTATATGTTTGAAACATGGACACTTTCAACCTATAGAGCATGTGAAGCTCTGGCGACCCCTAGTGGGGGTGGAAACCAGGGCTATATAGTAACACCTTCATAAAGGGAAGATTTATTTCAGGACTGTTATATTAGACTGCATTAGTTTTAGCGTGGTGTGCCTAATAAAGTCACAAATATATAGAATTTCTACATAATGTTTCTCTGTATATGGCTAACAGTAAGAACACATAATACAGATTACCTGGAATAAAGTGCACATGTGGGAAACAGGCAGAACCACAGAGCAATGAGGACTTCATAAATGGATATTTTCACATTTCTGTCAAATGTGGGCAGAGCAGTGACAACAACACACACTCACACACATAACATGTCTCCACTTTAAAGCCCCTTGCTCTTAAAACAGAGAACACACACACTGCACACCAACGGTGTCTCCTTACAGAGAATACACTGAAATTCGCTAAGTCATTGATTTTAGACACAGAGAGGGGGGGTGCACCGGTCCTGGA
>NW_023339763.1:19447051-19456846 GCF_004916995.1 Morone saxatilis | reverse complement strand
GCTACTAGAGGTTACTTGTAACGACCTGATAGAGGAACAGATCAGCTAAGTCAGCTTGCCCATTCTTACCAGAAAGGCAGCCAAAAGGCCGAGAAGCGATACTGAACTACAGTCGGAGGTACGGAGCTCTTTCTCCGCACCGGGACCCTCACTGACGGTGTCAGGTTTTAGTCTCTGTAACAATTTCACTCAATAAGACAGAAACAAATACACTGCCTTATAAAACATAGTCATATAATAAAAGGCAGAAAATAACGACAAAACGTGTTATTTTAACGGAATAAGGCTGTCGCATATGCACGTAAAAACAACGCTTCCTGGTCATGTGACAATGTAGTCCAATAGGGATTTAAAACGCGAGAGCTGCGTTATTTACTATCATAAAGAGAGCTGCAACTTCTATTGTAAACAAAACTAATGTTACCTGAATAATAAATGCGAAAACACACTTCAATCATGTAGAAAGTCCTCTCTGAGGGAAGAAAATAAGGTTTATTTAACTGCCTGACAGACAAACGGAACTGACGCTCCCTCTAGTGGAGAACAGAGAGAACTGCACCCTGCGGCCTGCTGCATGTAAATACAATGAAATACAACTGGTATGTATTAATGACAGGTTGTGTGACGGCTCAAGTCCTCCACAGGCTACAAACCTGAGAGAGAGGACTTTAGTTTTCAGTAAACTAAGTTGAACTTAATAATAAATATTTAAGTCTCAAAACAGGAACGTGAGGTCGTTCATTAAAGTGAACTGGATTAAGCCACATTAGCCACATCCCCCCCACCCCGCCTATTTACCTATCTCATTGTGTTTGCACATGTTTTACACCTGCATGATGAAAGGAACCCCGCTGTTTGACTTTGACTTATGTCATTAGTTAGCCAACCGCCATTATGTCTATAACCAGCCTCCCCAAACAAGCTGCGGCCTTATCGTAAAGGATACAGCAGATACATGAGCTTACTTAAACCCGCTGTTGGTCCTGAAACGTCGTCCGGGTTATGCTGGAGGGGGGTCAGGTCACTCAGACCCCTCAGCAGGGGCCCCCTGTGAGTGGATCAGGAAGTTAAAGACTGTGTGCACTTCTCACTGTAAAAAATGTTGTGTAGGAGTTAAAAGACTATAGAATATGTGTTCATATTAATGTGAATGTCAATGTTTCATTCTAAGGATGTGTTGTGTACTTGCATTTTACTTTTGCTTTCACTCACATTGCACTAGGGCTGCAACTAACAACTTTTTAAATTTCATTTTTGATCAATCTGTAAAACTGTGTCCCAAAAGCCAGAGGCGACGTCCTCAATTGTCTTGCTTTGTCCACAACCCAAAGGTTTTTAGTTTACTGTCACAGACGACTAAACCAGATAACCAGAAAATATTCCTATTTGAGAAGCTGAAATCAGAGAATTTGGTCATTTTGTTTTAAAAAAGACTCAAAACAATTGATCGATTATCAAATTGTTGTCGATTAATTTAATAGGTGACAACTAATTGCATCATCGACTAATGTTGCAGATCTATTTATCTATGGAGCTTCAATGAAACACAAAATGCTTCACTCCTACGTTTGGCCTCACAAAAACATCTGTATCAATCAGGTAAAAGCCTATATTATATCAGACTTTATCAGACTCTGAACCCTGGGTTGCTCGCAGCCACTGGGGATGCACAAGTTCAGCATCTGGCAAAGAAATCCTATGCCAAACAAACATGGAATAATAGAATATTTACTTTTTTTCATGATTATAAATGTGTTTATATTTAATATACATTTCACTCTGAGCAACAAGTTATGTATTACTGGCCCATATTTGTACCTGGTTACTGACTGGGTCTCTCTGTAAAGTCACTCTTGACTCTATTGTCGGAGTGTCAGTTGGCTCAAATTACCTTTTGAAAAACATCATCAGTGTCCGTCTTATCATCCATCCAAGCACATATCACATAGATCTAAGAGATGAAGAATGTCCTGCAGGTTTAAATGCTCTGTTACAACCTTACCATGAAGTTCTGTAAAAACCTTCACTCGTGTCATTAGACTAACTTGGATATAACGTTTGGATCTCATGGGATCACTGTGGTAATGTTTGCAGGGCTGCAAGGAGGTTTCGTGGGTGGTATAAGCAACACATCTGCATATACAGATCAGGTTTGCCCTTCTACCCATAGCATTCACCATTATCAGAGGCAAACTACACTGGTGTAGCTACAACAAATTCACAGCCATTGGTCCCTTTAAACCATTAGTAAAACTGACCACCAGGGGGTGCAACGTGCAAAGATCTGAAACTTTAAATATCCAAATGAGGTTGAATCTTTCAGGATAAGTTAACTTGTCCAACTGCAAATGTTTTAGCTGATGAATGATTCAGGTGTATGATATAAAAAATAAAAGATAGTCAGGAGTGGATGGTTATTGTATTCATATGCTGCATTTAATCACCATCATTGAACAGTACATTGATATTCAAATGTTATGATGTAGCATTTTGTATCATGATTAGTTATTGATTAGATAATGTTATTGATCCATAGTTTCCAGACAGACAGTATTATGAATATTGTAAATCCTAAATATCAACACACATGGACACAAAGTGAGAGTGTTTTGGTAACTTTTATTTTACTAAAAAAGGGGGGAAAAAGTTCACATTAACATTTAGCCTCAATATTACAGTATATTGAAATTCTTCTCAAAGGAAGTAAAATACAACATTTTTTATTTTATTTTAATCTTATATTAAAAATATCAAATAGTACTCATCTAGCAGTGCTTACAGTATTTTAAGATATGTCGCAGGCTTGATAGCAGAAAGGTTGGCTTTGTACAGAGCAGAGATGGGCGTGCCTTAGCGAGGGCCTTGCAGAGACAACCTACCTTTGTGTTACCCGGCCTGGTTTGATTGACAAGCTGAACATGCAATGAGGGCAACTACACAAATCATCCTATAGATTATACTGGTGCAGTAAGACACTTGGAACAAGCTTGCAATGAAACAACAAGAAAAAAAGCTAAATGTTCCAATCGTGTTTTTTTTTATACCCCAACAACCCTCACAGAGTGCCCTTTTCTCCTCTACAAAGTGATCTGAAATTAACTGGCTGACTTTCTGGTGATCTTTTCAGTACAGCTTACCAACCATGGACATGGTGAATGAGAAAATCTGACTAAAAATAACATCACTACCTGAATAAACTTCAAAAAACAGACTCCTTAGAGCATTTCTCTAGTTGCACAGAACTGTACAGGCACACATATTATATATATTCAAAATAAATAGGGCTAATTTGGCCAAAACTCACTGGGGAGGGCAGTTCTCTCATGTCTGTCAGTACAGAGAGACACATCACCAGCCATTTATTAGGATGGCTTCCCAGCCACTTCTAAACCTCACAAGTTCTCATAGTCCCTTAAACACACACACACACACACACTCACTCAAGTACATCCACATTGTCACTCACACACCAGCCTCCTCTACCACGCACATGCACAAAGCCAGAAAGACTGAAAAAGGAAACAAAATATCTGCTGAACATAATAATTAAACATGTAAATGCCATTTTTCTGGAATGCCTCTGATCAGGAAAACAAAGCTGGAGGACTCGATCATCAAACCAGTGTCTGGGAAGGGCTCACTAGATGACACCATGACACACATGGGAGTGATCCTGTGCCACTGCACCAGGCTGTGGCCTCCGGGGCCCCCCCACCCTCGACCTTTCCCACAGCTGTCCCATAATGCCTTGTCATCTCGTCGATGGGAGGCGGGGGGTCGGCTCTGCTCTCCTCACATTACAAACGGGACATGACGTGTGACTACTAGACGGCCAGGGACTCTTCTTCACCACCTCCCTACGTGGTCGGCTCCATCTCTTTTCAGGGACAGGAAGGGACATGACGTGGTTGGTTTGGGGGGTGTAGACAGGAGGGATGTGAGGGGCGGGGGCTGTACAATCGAGATGAGCTGCCTGCTGGGAGGAGAGGTGAAGCAGGTGGACCGAGTGGCGGGGACCAAGATTCGTATAGAGTCTCTCACACTCTCCACTCCAGATGGCGCCCTGAGGGAGGTGGGTGGGGATTAAACGTCAGTGGAAAAGTAGAGCGTGTTGCGCTTCAGTTCGGCAAAGGTGATGGGAGGATGTTGCAGGTAATAGAGCAGCACCTGGACCTGAGGAGAGAGAAGACAAGTCTGTGAGAAATTCCTCTATTTCATCCAAGCTAAACCATATTGTCCTGGTTGTTTCTGTTTACTCCTCAATCTAACACAAGGGCTTTCAAAGTGTGACACTGTGGGAGACCCCCATCGATCACCCTCCCCCCAACAGCCCCTGTCAGACTCACCCCACTAGACATTCTGCACCTTATTTATGTTACAAAATATTGCTAGTGCAACATGGAAGTTAATATTAATAGATTTTGTCACGTCTATTTAGTTTTGGAACAACAGTTCCCACAATAACTTGGGGGATGTAAACAGGAAGTATAATGTTTGAGATATGCTGTGGTAACTCACACTACAACTGCAGAAGTTTTTTTTAGCCTATGGTTGTTTACCTTTTGGTTAGTTAGCAGTTCCAGTTTGCAGAGTATTCATGGGTGTACAAACAGCTATCACTGGACCACTTAAAAACTTAAAAACTTGATGATTCTTAGGCAAGTTCTGAAGTTATTAGGAGACTCTTTTTTAATGATTTCTAAGCTGATTTATGGATGTTTATTTACAATGGACAAAGGAAATAATGATATCCTTTGGAAATGTACGTCAAAGTAAATCTATAAATATGTGTATCATGTGTGTTCAGAGTTACGACTGTGGGTTTTGATGCACCTTAATGTTGATTGCCTCCATGAGCTGTGTGTGACAACCACTGCTGCAAATGCTGGCTGTGTTGAAAACTACAGTCAGTGACTCCCGATCTAATGCAAAACTGTACTAAACTTCTACTCCAACTTCTTTAATATGGTTCCCCATCAGTAGTTCATGCTGCAGAACTAAAAGTCTAAAAGTATCAGTCTAACAGTAATTTATTACTGGCTGTCGTTATACTTTTTATGAATGGGTGCACTTCTTATTGGTACATAGTTTTATCTCTAAGGTCACTTGGATCTGCTTCCTCATTACTTTTTCCTCCTAAAAATCAAACACATGAATCAGACAGACATATTTCTCTCTACATAAAAGACTGCTTAGAACTATTACATTTTTAGTTCATATTCAATAGGGATGCACCAAATCAAACCAACCAAGTATTTACATTTGGGTATTTGCTGATACCAGTTCTAACAATGACTCTGAAAACGTGTTTTATGTTCATCAGAAGTTCCTCACTTTCTTAACTACTAAGAGGTTACACAACATCATGCTGCTGTAAAGTGGTATTGGGTGTGGTATTGTACTACCAGTAGTTTTGTGATTACAAGTATGAGTACATGAGCATAGTCAGACCCGATACTGGTATCGGTATCAGTGCATCAATTATATTTACGTAGGGTTGGCTCATGATCCAGCTGCTTTGATCTTGGACTATTGTTTAATTCAGCATTATGCAACAAGTGTTACTTTTCTCTTTTATCTCTCTGTAGCTGCATTCTTTGTTCATTGTTACTTGATATTTTTCTGTTCCTGTTTATCTGCTTTGCTACAGCTCCCATAAAAAATACATGTTCCTGACTTCAATGTGACTAATTTGCTTAATTAAAGTTAAAATAAAGACTCTTCTGGCAGTCAGTAAACTCTCAATCACCTTTTGAACATTTCAAAATGTTTTTGTATGTCTGGAAAATCTTCTTTATTAAAACAGGTGAATCAGTCTAACGTCCCCCCTTGCACTGCTCCACAAACTTCCATTAATCTCCCCTTTAATCAGTTTAACCAGATGGGCATATGTCTGGAAAATTTAATTTTATTGACTGATTTTTTTAATGCTGCTAGCAGCTTACCAGGAAAAACAGTTTCTCTCTAGTAATTGAATTTACAATATGTATATTAGTACTCAGAGAAGGTATGTTTTGCGATCACATTGTCTAAAACGCTGTTTCCCTCTCTCTGATACTGCTGGATGGATGGATTATTTTATCAAAATGAGGGAGAATCCATCGCCCATGTCCCCATATGACATTATATTCAGGATATGGCGACGGAAGCATCTTTATTTGGTGTTTGACATTTTGTATACTTATTCAATAAACATTTAGAATTTAAATAAGGCCCAATACAAACACTCAGCTACACTGTAATGGACGGACGGGACCTCCTGCATGTGCATGATGCCCTTTTTATGATGATTTACTCTGGATGCTGTTTACTCTTCCAAGAAAAGAAATCTGTGCACAGGAAACTCATCTCTCAGTAGAGATGAATAGATGGCCTGCAGCCTAAATACAGCTGGGAGAGTAGACCGCAGTGACATGGGTCACTTAGCGACGTGGGAGTAAAATTCATCTGGAAAAGTCGTGCAGCGACCGAGGAAATGTGCATGTACGCACCAGTTTACCATCTACTGTGTACGCTCACACAGGGATCCCTGCTCAGTTTCTATTAATAAAACCAAGGGGACAGACGGCGCCAGAGAGAAATATGGGTAAAAATGTTTATTGTCTCAATATTGTATGTAATGTGTTCATTTGTCTTAAGGCAGCACCAAAATTCCAATGTGACTGTGTGTAGTACCTGTGCCATAACGTCATGTGACCAGATGTCAGAGGCGGAGGTGATGTGCTGTCCCTTCGTGCTCTCTGACTCTGAGGGCCTGAGCAAAGTGGGGCCAAACACAGTGGCCAGGTTATGGAGGGACATCTTGTTGATGGGCTCCTTCTCAGCCACCCTGCAGAAACAAACAGCGACAGGCCCGTCAGTCAGGGAGGACGGGGTGGAAGGAAAATCACTACAAATATATACAGAAACTGCACACACTGTGCTTGTGCTGGGGAACGTTTGGGTTTGAATGTGAAGCTGAAGCTTTTTGTCTGGTTGAGTGAATGCTTTGTATCTTGTATATAAAAGCAGATATTTGGAAAACAATAATAAATCAGTGGGGTGCAAGAATTTGAGTGGCTTAAACATTTTTGGAAGAGGAACATCATATGAAGGGATGTAGAAAAAGTACTCGTTACACTATATGAACTAAGGATAGATTCAAGAATAATAAAGAGTGTAGAGATATTGTTTGTCCACAGAATAACCAGTTATAATTATACCAATAGATTGGGTTCCTTTTCACTGACAGATTGCCTAACTGTGATCAGTAGGTGTCTGTGTGTGTGTATGTACGTGTGTGTGTACCGTTTGAGGTGCTCCAGCAGAGTGAGGAAGGTCATGAGGTTGGGGTCAGGCAGAGAACGCAGGAGGTGCATCATGCAGTTCTCCTTGGCTGCCGGGTCTGAGAGCGCTGCGAGGGAGAGGAAAAAAATGTCACATCCAATTATGAGAAGACAGCTCTTTAATGTTAGCTCTTATCTCTTCCAGCTGGGCAAATTCAACTCCCTTGCAGAACTCTAAGAAAGACTGGTGACAAAGCACCCACTTCTGGGACTAAAGGTCACACACCTATGCCCTCCATGAAGGCGGGGTAGAGGCGGTCGGTGAGCAGAGGCTCCGGCAGCTCCCTGAAGTACAGCTTCAGCGTTCCCGCGATGGCGTTGATGTCCATGTCACTCAGCATCATCAGGATATCTTTGGTATCTGCAGGTCAGACACAAACACAGTCTGATTAGAAACTGAAAACACTACATTATTAAAGGCTCACAATAACACAGCTGCTCAGGAATGATGTAATCTCTCTATAAAAAAAAAAAAGCAACCCATGTACAGACGATGGCAGATGCAGGCATGCGGAAAGGTGATACCGGGCTCAGATCAGTTTGATTTTGGTTGATGTAAAAGCAGCTGTGACCAACTCTGAGAGACTCTTACACAACATAAAACTTGAACGCTTGACAGCTGCTGGTCCTCATCTGTCCTGGTCTCCCTAACATGTTCCCACAAATCTATCCTCTACCGAGTGTTACAGCAAAGGGCTCAATTACAGAAACCCCTGGGCTGCAGGAAAGTGTCTACATCAACCTCAACAGCCTTTAAGCACACACTACAGTTCCTAGGGACAAAGAAGGTAAATGCTTGATATTATATAATTGGATGTAGGTCACCAAACTATCAGCTTAGAGGGAAGTTATAATTTCCCTGATGGGATATGGCTATGTTAAATATGCTTCTGGTCTATATACTGTTATCTGTTGGTCCATAGTGCTGGTAATAGACTATTGTTTGTTCTCCAGTCAGGATGATGAGAGGAAGAGAGTGACAGACAGAGAGACAATGAGTGGAGTCTTACTGGTGTCAAATGCTGTTTTGAGGGCCTGGATATCAGTGGCCACCCCTGAGATCCTGTAGATTCCCACTTCGTCAATCCCCCTCTTCTCCACTTCCTCAATGCACTGACGGACAATGTAAGGCACCTTGGAGCGCTCGCGCCTGTGGACATACACATGTACAGTTATACAGATTTACCACAAAGGACATAAAAAACAATTTCAAATCTCAGAGGAACTATGTCTGCTAGCTCAAGGTAACAGCTTTAAGGTAACAGCCAGTTCTGCTCTCAATTACAGGTATATGCTTACTTTGTCACCACGTTGATTTTGACTCCAAACACCCCACTCTGTTTTTTGGACGGCGTTCTCTTCAAGCTGAGGTCCCGACTTGTAAACTTCATGGAGAATTCCACTTTGATCTGATGATGAACAAATAACACAGCTAAAGTAAACCGCATTCCTTTAAGAAGCCAGAAGTGATCTTTAGCACACTCATGAACTCCTTTTCTGTCTTTGTTTGCATAGAGACAGTCCTGGGGGGTTTGACATTGACATTTTTAGAGTGAGCTACTGATTCAATTACATTACCCAACATATTTGATTTTATTGTAAACATTACAGCCAAACAGATGTTTTTTCTTCAGTGTTAAGATACAGGCCGTTATTTAAAAACACTGTGCCAAACACTGTGCTTGTGGTGTCTTACCCCGTTCATCTCTATGACGTCCATGTGCCAGTTCTTGGACTGCACTGTCTGAGGATCCAGCTGAAAGACACAACAGAGACAGAAATATATTGAGTGATAAGATTTTTGACCAAAGAAGGGCACATGACTTCATTCATACAGTACAGGGAGTGTCTCTAAAGAGGAGACTGCTTTATCAAATCATCAGATAACAATGGTCACCATGTAAAAGTCACATTTCTGCATGATAGAATTATGATAAACAACGATAAAGAGTCACTGCCTGTATAGCCACATAGTTTGCTTAATTCCATCACATTATCTAGGTAGAGGAAGGTGATGATTCAAGCAACCAAAACAGGGTTTTAACTAAATGCTTTTCCTACATTAATCACAGGCAATATTTGTACTACTAAAAGAACAAATGAAGCCAGTTTTTACCTTCTTGGTAAAAACTATAGACAGACAGAATAAACTATAAAAATGAGTAATGGAAATTCTAAATGTCCTTGTTTTTTTCCAAGATGTGTTATTTTCTAAAGAAACAGAAACAAAATGGTGAGTAGTAGTAGTAGTGTGAGAGGTGATGATCAAATGTACCCCTTCACATTTAACTTAACAAGAACCACACTTAGTAAGAAGGATGCCCAAGAAGAGAGATCATTCTAAGTGGCATTTATGTAAGGCTAATCACTCTTGTAAGAAATACACCACCTGTTGTTGGTGGAAGGGGGAAAACTGCTGTTCCCGCCCGGTTTCGAACCGAGGACCTTTCGCGTGTTAGGCGAACGTGAT
>NW_023339763.1:19422920-19446951 GCF_004916995.1 Morone saxatilis | reverse complement strand
CTTTGCTGAGGGAAAGCTGCAACTGAAAAAGTTTAAAGGTGAGAGGAAGGTAAAGGAAGGCACTTTGGACTTGGAGTGAATATTAATCACAGTTTCAGAGTTCACCTTTTGGCTGCTCCAGATCAAAGTCAGGTTGTTGTTGTGGCCTGTGACGGGGCACTGCTGCTTTACAACAACACACTCACCAAGTCTGCTTTGGGAAAGAAAGATGCTTATGTTTCCCACATATGCCCTTGGCGGTCTCTTGGGGGTCCAACAAGGGCTCCAACAAGGGCTCCAGATTTGCTCAGACATTTGGCCTACTTCACCGCACACATTCTCGAAGTCTGGATCGCACGTCCCATGATGCCTTGTGCGACATGATAGATGGCAGGCTGTTGTTGTTTGAAGTCTCCTGGAGACTGTGCCCGCCGCGTGAGGCCACAACAGCTAATGCCTGTTTTATAGGCCGTTTGAGCGTCTGCACTACACAGTTGCATCATTACAAGACTTGCATAGTGATGTGCTCAACTTAGAGGGAAATAATGATTGCTGGGTTAGCACAAGGGCAGCACACTTCTCTTATTGTCAGCATTAGGCTGCAACCATTAAAAGTTCTCAGTGAGCGTATTTCATTACCTCGTAAAAAGGCCATTTGGAATCGGTTTCACGCATTCCTATTATCGTTAAAGCCTGCTTTCCCAGCAGGGTTTGGGTTTGAGATGAGGGACAGGTAATCACTGCAACTGGGTCTTTACACAGCTACTGCCAAGAAGAGAACTGGGCAAAGATCCAGGACTCACTGCTGACGCCTCCTGTAACCCCACGGAGTAGACTCGGTGAAAAAACCCACCTATTTCCTTCCTATTACCCTCTGGTAATTTCCAAAAAACCTAATTAAAAATGAATGTACTGCAACAGGGTTGTAAAAACAAAGAGGATCCTTTACAGGCAGTGGTTACACTCATCGACCCCTCTCAAAACTATATCCTCCACTGGACTTTATTTTATTATTAAAAAATACTTAGAGAGGACTTTCTTCCCCCCTTTTCCTTTCCTGGGGAATGAGTTGCATTAAAGGGATGACTGCAAATAGTTTGGCTAAAGAGACCTGCACGACACAAACGCAGACTGACTTAGTTTATACTAAATATTACACTCACGATTAGGAACAAAATGTTGCATTTCTTAGAAAATTAATTGTGACTTATTGGAGGATGTGTCCAGTCAGCCGCCCTCAACAATGCGGCAAGAGGATTTAAGGCTTTATCCTGAGTGACGGCTCAGCCAGGGAACTGACAGGAAGAAGGCTTGTTTTAGGCAAATAAGATACCAAGAATATATTTTAAAGCCTCACTTCTTACTCATTTACTGCACTTTAAGGTCTTTTCAGACCTTTTATGGACCAGCAGAAAGCAAACCAGTACAACTTTAGTCCCTTTTCATCTCATTCCAAGAAGATGAAAAGTCCAATGACCAATTTCCGTTCACTGGAATGCTTGAAGGGGATTTCAAGCACATGAACATCAACTATATGTCTGCGCATTCATGCACATGTCTAGGAAAAGATAAAAGTGTCTCACGTTTTTTTTTCCCCGAGACATCCTCAGGCTGATATGGTTCCGATTAGGATCGCATCACTCCAGTGGCAAAGCTCCCTTTGCAGGACCGTGAAAACTACCAAGGATATATGATTGAGGATAGGCCAGAACGGACTGCAGCCCGGAGCGAAGCGGAGAAATACTTCAAATCTAGTGGACCGCTCAACACACTGATTTGTGCGCATTCCAGTTGGGGCACACATTGAAGCTTTTTCCTTATATAGAATACAATAAATATGTTTGTGTGTTTGGAGGACAGGGCAATCCAACCAGCATGTGGCTCTGTTATATGGGAACTCTTTGTTCTATAAGCAGATCATACTGTACACGTACAGGGTTTAGGGCTCAGCTGGTTACCATGCTGCCCGTTTACTTTCTCTCAACCCTGTATATGGCCTACTAAACCTGACCCCTGTATGCTCTCACACACACATATATATATCCTCATCACTCTATTGTGTGTGTGTGTGTTGAGCATCTGAAATAAGTCAGAAAGCAACAGGAGGCATATGGCTGCCATGTGATGTGGCCCACTTTGCACAGTCCCTACAGAAAATTGATGGTTGCTTTCAGTGTCCTTTCTTGCCTCTAGTTGGACTTTCTGTCAGTCAAGAACAACACAGGCATATAGCATGATTCATGACCAAGAGACTTCAAAAGAAGAAAATGCTGTGAGCCAGGATGTACATAAAGCCTGTGCTGACCTGCATGGACAGAACAAAGCAGATAAGATAAGTCAAGCTGTTTTGTTGCCACATGGTCTTTCATTTTTTTCATTTTCATTTCTTTTTATAAAGATTTATATGATGATATATGGTGTTTCTGAAAATGTGATAACTGGAGTTTTGAAATAGAGTACCCTAGTAAAATGTGTCAGAAAAGAACAAAATCAGTAAAAAATAAATAAAAATACAAATAAAAAACTGGTCACATAAATGGTTACCTAGGACTAGTATGGCCTATTTATTAACCATTCAATTACTCCATATAATGAATCAACATCATTGTTCTCACATAACCGACAGCAAGCTTTTTTCCTTGATTTATTCGGCTCAAAAGGAAATACACCACTTGAGTTCTTTAGATAAAAAATTGCTGTTCCCGCCCGGTTTCGAACCGAGGACCTTTCGCGTGTTAGGCGAACGTGATAACCACTACACTACGGGAACTGGCTGCCTACCCTCTCCCCCCCACCCTCTCCATAAATATAATCCTGCCCTCCTTCAACATCATGTGACATGTGAGCCACACACTCCTGCAGCCTGTATGAGACTGACAGCACCAACAGGACGACACAGCGGGACAGTCAGAGGTCTGCAACCCTCTGGAGCTGTTTACATTTCCTACAAAACACACAGGAGGCTTCAGAAACGTGGTTCAACACATGCAGCACTACAGCAGGAGAATAATTGAGGGTGTTGATTTGTCAGAAAAAGAGGACATGTATTGCCAAGTGGCCCTGCAAGAGCCATGCACAGGGTCCTACACTACTATGAACATGGTTGACCCGGGGGGCCCTTCAGTGGTATGATCCATCCATCAGAATATTAGACATGAAAGCATTCTTTACTGAAATGCAAGTGCACAAAAAGCATTGTTGGACATTTTTGCAGAAAAGTTCATTTTAGATTTCTGTGTGCAGTAAAAATTCTGCCTTTAAATGTATTTTTTTGTTCACATTTATTATCATATGTTACGCATATTTAATCATCGGTTTGCAATTAAGTGTGTGGTTTGGATGCTTGTTTGTTCTGCACACATTTATTTCTGAACAAACTAGCGCTGATTATTATGTAGATCTAAAACAAAAAAGATCTAAGTAAGTGTGCTCTAAAAGGAAAAGACATTGTGCCAAACAGTCAGTTACTGAAATGGTGTTTAAAGCCTTTAAGAATAAAGTCCCTAACACGCTTAATTAGCCCATTGTTGCTGTGCTGGAGTTAATGCACGCTGGTGACAATGTTCAAAACACAACCTGATCTTTTGATATGCTAAACTAATGAATTTCTGTTTAATTTGTCCTTTGTGTACCATCGCAGTTTTCCATTGCTGCTTTCTGGCTGATTAAATATTCATTCAGATGCAGAAAGCTTTTTATTAGTCCTTTAATTAGAACGTAGCTCAAACTGTACGGCTCCTTGGTTTTAGCAGGATTACAGTAACTGTCTGTGCAGTGATTGAGCCCCCCCAGCTAACACATGGTGCTGCACAGTATATTTGCTTCATAGAGTACAAGCAGCATGACTATTTTTAGACAAATAAACCACATAAGCATAATGTTTACATGTGCATCAGTGACAGCGAGCCTCTTTACTCAACAGCTGCTGATGTCACCATGGCCATGTGAGGTCTTTGATTCGGTTGCTATGTCGCCTTCTTCCCTAACTTCTTTGTTTGAGCCAATCGGCGAGGGTTTTCAAGTCAGCCGAGGGTTTTGATTTGCAGAGTAGTCCTGCATCTCTGCAGGGTGTGTGATTCTCTTATAGGGCCTGTCACTTTCATGTTTTTTTTCCTTTCTCATCATGTTGTTGCTATTTTGTATGATGTTCAGTTTGAATTGACTCAGTAAAGATTGATATCAGTTTAAAAATGGATTCATTATTTTCTCCAAATAAACAAAAACAGCATTCTAGGCATTCATCTATTACATAAAACCCACATGGTGAAGTCACAGATGCAAAACACTGCTTTGTTCCATTGTAATGCAGACTAACCAGCACATTTCTGATTTAATCTAGCGCAGCAGTGACAAAACTCACATATGCTATCAAAAGACTGGGATCTAAGTCACAGTTTTGCCCTCTGAAGAACCCTCATGTTTGTCTTGGACAGATCTACGATGATGTCTTTCACTCGTAGGCCTTCTGGGGACATTGCGTACTTGTGCGCTAGCTCATTATGTCACTATTCAGGTTATTTGTGATCTTTACCTCTAACAGCATGTACCATTTGTGAGCCATTAGATCATCTCTACATATGTTTACTCAGTGGAGTTGAAAAAGTACATGAAGAAGTATGATGTGTCAGTCTTGAAGTAAGTGCCAGTACGATGATCAGAGGGGTCTCACTTGAGTTCTGATGTAACATTTACCAATTTTTTCAGATAGTTTAGTAAGTTGGAAAGCTTCCATGAGCTAAAAACTTCCTCCTGGTTTGAAAACTTTCAGAAAACTGCTGAATGTATAAAAACAAACCAGAAAAACAAGTCATAAACTGACTATTTCACATAAATGTATAAATTCCCTGAATCCATGTGGTAACCCAGAGTTATCCTCTTTATATAGAACTGCCTGACAACTTTCCTGTCTTTTGCTAAACCTGGTTGTGTTAAAGCATGCGATGAACATTGCAATAGTGCACATCTCCTAACTCTCGCCACCTAATTACATGATTAATGCCTTGTTGTCACCCTGCTGAGATTAAAGCCACCCTGCATATGGCCTGCTGAACGGCCAGAAGTGATGGGGCTGGGTTCATCCCAGAGGGGGTCACTGTGAGTATCAACCTGAGAATGCTTTACTGACCTGCCTCTTCCCTCCTGGAGCTCATTAACCAGCCGCAGATCCTGCGCACGGGGGATGAATTGGGGCCAATAAAGGGCTATGCCCTCCGGTGGGGACAGACGGAGATTTATGTGGCCTATATAAAAGGCCATTAGGGGACTGGCTGGCATTTTAGGCACGCAGGAGGGATGAAACCCTAATATCTCATCTGCACTAATCAACATACTCAAATGGAAAAGCATAATTTCGTATGTGGGCTAAAATGCAGCGGGGGCAAGAGGTGGGATGAGCGAGGCGGAGGGCGGATGATAATGGTTGGATCTGATTCTCTTCCATGGCTAAGCCGGCACGACAGTTCCATTGTTCTCCCCACTAAGCTGGCTGTAACTCCACAAAGAAAATAAAACCAAACCTGCCCGACAAACAGGTCATCAGCCAAAAGAACACAGTGTTAAACACGCAGCCAAAAACCCAGACCAACAGCAGAGTAACGGCTTAATCATCATTTGTTCTTTTGCTGGGACACATACCATACATTATGTCTGGTTCTCGTCCAATTAGTGTTCCCAGCCACCATCCCATCTCATCACACCGTGTCTTAATTAGGTGCCGCTTTAGGCTGAAAGAAGACAATTCCCCCGGTGTACTTCCATACCCTCGTGTATCCTCTAACATCCACATTCCTCTCAACACCCTGTAAATAACATGATGCATGCCACAGACGCACACAAAAAGCAATATGCCCTAAAGACTGCTTTCCCTGCCCCCTTCATTAATTACTTTAAAACAATGGAAGTCACTCTTCCTCATAGTGAGTATCGGCACATTTTTAGAAAGACGATTTAAAGACATTTTAGCTTAGATTTTAAAACAAAAGCAAAATAAAGCCAGCAAAACAATTGATTTAAATGTGAAAATAGCTGATTATATCATTAAATTAATGACAGGCAGATTGAATAAAAATAACAAAAGCATAAAATGTAATGGAAATGATTTTAAAAGAATTTTCAGATTATTGTAAAGACCCTCAAGCAGCCTATTATGTTCTTGTGCCAGATGATGGTGGCAGATGATTTAACATTATCATCCCTATCAAACAGAGTTCACCACCATGTAGAAGCAGAATGCAGCACTAGGAGGGGGGGAAGGGAGAATTGTAGAAGAGTTGATAGGATCAAAAGGCACCTGAGCACAGAAAAACTGCAACACAAGTTCTTACTCTTAAAACTGACATTCAAAGCCTCATTCAGAATGAATGGGACTTCACAGAGCAGTTTGGTGAACAGGGATTTCTGCACTGGGGGCAGGATCACATGCAACTAACTGCAAAGTTGACAAATGTGGACAGTGATGAAACACAGAACGCTCCTTAATCACATTGTTTGACAATAAGACATGGAGGCGTGTGTACAGGGAGGAGATCAATACAGGACCGGCAGGTCAAACACAGTAAAGTCTGGGCTTAATATGTAATCCCTGTTTTATCCCACTCTTTATAAGCAGTGGTCAGCCTTCCTCGGGCCTCTGTTGAATAATGGAAAGCATTAAAGCAAAGGTCAAGCCAACGCTCAACTTGGATTCTTTGTCCTGAACCTGCTTATTATGCAGATAAATTACAGCTCAAAATGCTGGCGATGCACCCGTGATGATGGAGATGAGGAGAACTGCTGAATAAACATAAGCAAACATACAGTGGAATGAAAAAAATAGTCCACATTTTAGCTGCATGTGCAGAGCTATGCATAGAACCAGAACAGGCTCACACATTCCTTCTATATCTTTCACATACAGAAAGCATCTGGAGGGAAAAAAAGGAGCTCTTTTCCTGCTCCCACACATGAGTCACAATCCAGAACCTGCATTTAAACTATACCATACCAGACCTCTGTGTGTGTGTATGTGTGTGTGCCCCCCAAGCTTTGGGTAACAGATCCCTGAACACAAGGGTCATTCAGTCCAACCTGTATGTTTAAACCAAATGACAACAATTGCCCTTTCTGAATGAACCGCAATCTTATAATAGCACATACAGCAACTGCTACAGTTTCAATCTAATGAAATTTTTGAATGATAAAGTGACAAACAGGATCATGCTAAAAAATGTAACATAAACACAACAAACTTCCAATAATTGGCCACATAATTTAAAAATGTCAACATTTAATCAAAACTTTACCCTTGCAATGCTAATTGTATTAAAAAAACATGACGCAAATATGCTAGAAGCATGTTTCAGAGGCTATTTAGGATAATGTGACAGTTAATTAGTGGACTCTCTGCTTGAAAATGCCAAAGGGGCATTAGATCAGTTCAGCCAGAGGAGGAAAGTACTTACAATGAACAGCAGGAGGAGCTACTCTGATACTGAAACCAACACAATTTAGTTGGAAGGACCATGTACTCATTAGTAGCTTTAAATGAGGAATAACACAGATTGGCGGTTGTAGAAAGGGTGAAATGTAAAGTGGCAGGAATGAGACAATAGGGAGGAAATTGTGATTCTATGTTAAACAGTCTAATCCATCAAAGCAGTGATGTTCTAAAGGGATGGTGATTTTCACCTCTTGGTAATTACATTATACAGTCCAGTATCCAGGTAGGTAATAAGCCTTCCTAGTAGCTCTGCTATTTATCAGAACTTTAACATCAGGAAATACTTGCATGCTTGGCATACTAACCGCAATTCAAATCTGACGTAAGGCTTAGTAACAAATATTTACAATATGCATTACAATGAGTAGCATCACATGTGATTAAGAATGGGATCATTTAAGGAGGAAAAAAGCAGAAATTAAGGCTTTTCTAAACATATCAATGTGGCTGCTGTTGCGGCAGGTCACAGTTTAGCCACCTTTTTATTTAGCACTACATCACTGTTCCTACCGCAGTCAATAGCTCCATCAGATAAGAACAATAGTCAACTCTGCACTGAAAGAAAGACACCCGGGGCATACACATGGAGAGAGGACTACACTGAGCATAAAAGAGAAGCACAACAAACAGATGGAAGTGACAGAGTGATAGATAGGAGAGAACAAATGATAAAAGAGAGAAAACACAGCTTGTGTGTGTATGTGACGTGTGTGTGTATGCATATGTCAGCCAGAGACCTTTTGTCTGAGCAGCTTGCTGCGGACGCGGCCCCATAGCTTGGCCCCGGTGTTGGTGTGCCTCTTGAGCACAGGGGTCTGTGGCTGGCTGGACAGATTGTGCTGGTTCTGGTCCACGCAGCAGTGCTGCTCCAGACGCTCACACACCGAGTTCAAGTTTACATCCGATACCAGAATCTCCGTCATCCCAAAAGCCTCTGAATGCCCCTTCCACAATACGCCGCTTAAGACAAGGAGGGGGGAGGATGGATCCCTACGTAACCTCTCTCTGATCTCTGGAGCAGGTGCTGGAGAGCTGCTCCGGGAATTCACCAGCAAGAAAAAAAAGTCGGCAACAGCTGATGCTCAGATATTCACTTCGCAAAAAGAAGAGAGTGATGACAGGGAGGAGAACAAGATGCTGCCATGGTCTCCTTGATAAGCCTGATAATAATTCCACGTTGGTACCTCTCTCTGTGAGCTCATTCCACAGTCAGCTGCCAACATCTCCTCGCTGTGCAATCTGACTTCCACAACGGCAAACACAGATACAGAGCGCTAGAGCGAGGCAGAAAGAGAGAGAGAGAGAGGGAGGGAGGGAGGGAGATCGGGGGAGTGAATGAGCTCCCGTTGTCACTGAGCGGCCCTACTTCTTCCAGATGTTGATGGACACACCTCCACAGAGAGGAGGGAGGGGAGGAGGGAGCAATAAACAGTCAATGAGAAATGAGAAGCAGAGGACAGAGAGGGAAAGTGAAAGAGGGAGGGATGGAGGGATGAAGGGACTGCTAAATGCTGTGCTGTGTTTCGTTCAGAGCTTTGACCCCATGTCAACCTTTCCCAGAGCTGGTCAGCACACTCAGGATGTGAGTAAAGATAGGAATGTAATGAAGAAAAAAAGATGTAGAGATGGTGTGAAACTTTAACATGATCAGGTAATGAATGCAGCACCTAAAACTGTCGAAACCATCACCTCAACAGAAATCTAGAAGGCTTTAAAAGCTGCTACACTGCCATTTCCTCTAAAAATATGATAAGAGCCACATTTTTCCTCCTCTTTCCAGCCTTCTCCTCCTCCTCCTCCTCCTCCTCCTCCTCCTCTCTGCCTGTGTGCCTGTTATGGTGCCTTTCTGTGCAGATGACTTCTCCTCACCACGCTCTTACAGTTCTCTGATTTCTGCATGCACGCATGCACTCGCACGTCCTGGGAGACATGCAGAGCGAATCACCATCTTTATTCAACGGGACAGCCAGAGCTGGCTGCTCTTAAAAGGCGTATTCCTCTGTATAATGGATCGATAGGGGCACGGGAGAGTGTGTATGCCTGTCAAACTCCATCTCCATCCGCCGTGTCCTGTCCCATTTGTATTAGAGGGGAGAAATATTCTGCTGGGGAAAGGTTATAGACACAAGGCTGCATTTTAAAACCTCCTGACCAGTAAGACACTCTGCTGGGCTGAATGGAGCTGTGATTCAGTCAGTCTGTTTACTGGTAGGTAGACAGTGTACAGTGATTCATAAAGGGATTCAGATAAGAAGCAAAGAACATGTTACTCAGTTTCCTTGATCTACAGAAATGTGTGAGACAGCTGTGTTTACTAGAAGTAAGATGCAAATAGGTTCTCTGCTTTTTCTGCAAAATATCCTTCTCTACTAAATGTGCAAACATCAGCTAATGAACGAAAGAAAAGAATCAATCAAATAAAAAGTAATAATGACCGAAGCCACTGAAGGTATTGATTATTGATATTCTAGATGAGCATTTAATGATTAGTCTGTTCTATTTTCGCTCTAAAAGTGCAGTTACCAGCAGAAAAGGGCTCTGAACATGCCTTCACTAACCAAACAGAGTCATCGTGTGATCACTGGGGTGCCTAGAGATAGCACTAGACAGTTTGATACCGTGGTGTAAAAACATGTGGGTTAGTGTGTGTGTTATGCACTGAAGATAAGAGTAAACAGATAGGAAGGGTGAGCAGGACAGCCTGTATGTCTGAGTTTGTGACCGACAATGTAGGAGGAGAAATGTATGGGGGGACCTCAGTCAACCCTCACCACAGAGTATTTTTAACTCCCAGGGGTTGTAACTATGAGACATACACACTCCATGCGTCACATCTTGGAAAGAATGTCTGGGAAAACCATGTTTTGGAAATGAGAGGGGAAAAAAAAAACCCCACAGGGAGACAGGGGATATTTTTGGGCAAGATGAGACGAAACCCCAAAATAGATGGGTATATTTTAACTGTGTATATGTTAACTGTTATATATATGTGATTGGGACATTTTGTTAAATGGGAGGTCTGCTACTACAGCATACATCAAATGTGAATGCTTAATACTTCAAACTGGATATTTTAAAATTGGAAGCTCCAGAGTGGAGACGTGAGCATTTCCTTACAGGGCTACTACACAGGATCCTACATTTCACATAATGCAACAAATCCCATCTTTCATTTGACTACCTTGTGCCTCCTGAATTCCCACTTCCCACAAACCCCACACCTGCAGTTTGTAGTGCAGGCTTTCAGCACATCCATGCAAGATGTTGCATGTTGGGCAGTTGGCTTTCCTTTTAACTGCCAAGAATTACTGACAGCTGTGCAAGCCCCCCAAAAAAGGTCATCAGCAAGATGTCTTTTTCTCACGTTCTGAAAAGGTGCCATGTTACAGCACATTTACTCTTCAGAGTATAGCAGAAGCTTTCAGGCGTCTATACCATCGGGTCAACCAGAGTCCAACACTTCACAACACATCACATCAGAAGAATCATGGAGTGAACATACATGCATCCAGCCAGGGGAACACAAACACATACTGTACATTCATACATCCAGTGCGCCACTGTCTAGTGTTAGCTCATGCACTATTTATGGCAATAAAACCACTCCTACATACTGTACATACAGACATGCTAACCCAGAATACTGTGGGCTCACACCAACTCAGCTTACATTAAAACAGTCCAGACCGCCAAAGTTCCCCAAAACCCAAATTTACTCCATACGTGACATTTAAATGCAAAATAATAACAGGGTAGCAATGTGCCAGGATAATATTTGTCTGAATCTTGTTGGAGGCAAACTATTTCAGCTCCTTGGTTTAGTTGGTTGGATGGGTTTCGCCATGCGTAAGAAGAGCGGAATAATGGGCCCTTATTTTCCTAAAAGGCCCTCGCATAGTTAAAAATGTACTGTAGAGATAAATTAACCGTATGAGAGGATGAACTGTGTGGGGCCTTGAGCTTGGGAGACATGGGAATGATAAAAAAAGAAGAAAGATGTGAGCATGGGAGGGGGAGGGAGTCCAACAGGGAGATAAGATTAAGAGTTCTTGTGGGAATGGAGAATACATGAAAGAAAAGAAAAAGGAGTAATTAGTAAAATTGGTAACCCCTGAGATGTTCTCTGGTG
Source organism: Morone saxatilis (assembly GCF_004916995.1). Lineage (NCBI taxonomy): Eukaryota > Metazoa > Chordata > Actinopteri > Moronidae > Morone > Morone saxatilis. The sequence goes on along the minus strand of NW_023339763.1, from coordinate 19,435,366 downwards.
CTGAACACTCATAGCTGTGGCTGTTAGCTTTTATTGCTGGAAATCTGTGCACCGAGGACAATGACTCGATTTTTAATCACTGTTTTAAGCGCTGTTGGTCAGAATAATAGACTTTAGGAAATGTAGTTGATTTTATTTTAAAGTTTAAGATAAAACCATTTTGCTACAAAGTGAAAAGGTGAGGGAGCAGATGGTCCAGCCCTGAGTGCCTATGCTCTGACATCAGGACCAGTCTTGGCTCTTAATTATACATGTGCTGGGTGGCACAGCTCCTCGTAAAGCCGCTCCATATGACCAGACAAGAGGGGGGAAGGGAGTGTTGAACTAGGTCCTGGTTTCTACTACTAACTCCATCTGGGACTGCGGCCGCTCCCTGACAAGCACCGTGATTCTGTTGATTCTGCGATTCTCCGGCCTCTTCGCTCCTGCAGGCTTCAGCACTGCTCTGCCAATCACAGAGATCCTCAGGAGCCGGAGATAAATTAATGATCAATATAACGGCTACGGTGCTCCGACCTGAATATGGAGCAGCTCTCCATATTCCATGCCTGGCTGGTGTACATGGGATGGGTCCTGACACTGAAGTCAGTCTGGCGTTTGAGTTTGTTTGCCATGTAATAAGACATCCTGGGAACATTGTACAGCTGCTGAAAACATCTGCCTGTAAATGTTTTGTAGTTGACCTTCACTGTTCCCTTTGTATGAAACAAACCTTGTGTGTAATGCTAAGCAGTCCACAACGATTCCTTTTCATGTTAGAAGCAATTTAGCCATCCTGTGTAAAAGCTGGAATATTTGACATTAACAAGATCCTGTGAACTACGACTCCAGATTTCAAATAAGAAGCTGTGCAGTGGATCTCCTCACAGCAACAAGGTCCTGGGCTCTTATCCAGCTCCCATCTGGGGTCTTTGTCTGTTTGCATGTCCTGTCCTATAGGACATGTATGGATGGTTGGTATATTAAATTGTTAAAAGCACATTTTGACATGACATTTTGGGAAATATGCTTATTAATAAATATAAATAAATAAAGCTCAATAATAATAACTAATGGAGACTCGAGGACCCAGAGAGAAACAGTTTCAGCACGCAACTCCCTGTAAAAAAGCCCAATTTATAATTTTTGCATTTCGGTTGATAAACAAATGAAACAAACAAGATATAACATGTTAATTAATGGGCTGTAATTAACGTACAGAAATGAAAGTCTTATTGATCTTCTCATCCTACTCGCTGTAAAAAAAATTAATTGGCGTACTTCCTAAAATGTTGAACTATTCCTTTTATGCAGACCATTTGTTGCATTTTGCTGATAAGTAGAAGAAGTTTCTTTAAACTCCACGGAGCATTTCAGAGTGTATCAGTATAGATTTTAAAGTTTTGGTAGTCTTCAGGGTAAAACTTAAATCTATTTTTTTTTTTTTTTACATTTAATCTAATTTGAGAGCATTTTTTAAGGGGCTCAGCCAATCTTTTAGCATTTTTATCAAAGCAAGTAGTCTCCACCAAACTACAGAGAGACTGCTATCGGTTACTCTCTATTTTGACACACAAACCTGGATTTTGAAATGCAGTCCAACTCATGCTACAACAAAATAACTCTGAAAGTGTGTGTACATTTATATTCCTGGCTTCTGTAACGTTTATACTGTAAATCCCTGTGAACGGTGAAACAAAGGTGATCATTTGGGACATGGGTATCGAAAAATTATAAAATCAAAGGGGAGGAGGCCTCAGGCTTATTTGACTTACTCATCAAAAATGACAAAGTGCTGTGTTTTCACCATTTGTGTCAAATGACATTGATAGCCGCAAGCTGTGCTGTGAGCGGATAAATCAATCAGATTTAATTTGAACAGTCTCTATAAGTATGTTTAGGGGATGACCCAGTCCACCTCTTTGATCTTCCATGCTGAGTTGTGTGTGTGTGTGTGTGTGTGTGTATGAGGGGGGGCTTTCGAAGGAGGGTCCTTCAGGGTACAGTGGGAGTGCTAAAATGATGCAGAGGCAGGAGGGGGGTTTGGCAGGGTGGGAAATCACAGCCTGAGGGTGCTCTACAGATTATTCCTTCTTCTCTTTCATCTGAGCAGTTGGGGGGCATCTTCCTCAGATTAACCGCTCCATCACTTATTAAGCACTTTGGAACAAAAGTGGTGATGGAGAGCGAGCAGGGAAGAAAAGAGAGGGAGCTAGGAATCGCTTTCACTAGCATGTAGCTCGAGTCTGTTGTGGGTTGTTGGGTGTGGCTGGGATGTGAAGATGAGTGTGAGTGTCTGTGTCCTCTCAGAGACAGAGAGTGGGTGAAAAAAAACAAAGCATTCAGCATATGAAAAAATATGAATAGACCAAGCTATTTAAAGCCTTCACATTCACTTAAAAGGTAAACCTAGCCACAAATCAGCAGAAAACCTTTCACTTAAAAACATGTTTAAGTCCGATCAGTAAATCTGGATGCAGGTAAGGACAGAGAGATAAACGGAGGACACAAAGCACAAAAAGAGGTTGAGAGGTAGAGTGATGCAAGAGCAAACGGTGAAGCATTAATGCAGCAGGTTCTGCATGACAAACCTCTGTTCCAACAATGAGGTCACACTCTGTATACATGCTGTTCTTCAGTTTTTCAGTGTTTTGATTCATGTACTTCCACTTCATTTATTGCAATTGCTTATTGTTATGTTTATTGCTCCCCTCTTGATTTACTCTCTACTAATTTCTATTTTCATTATTCTTCATTATGATTTGATTGTCATTTAAGTCACTCAGAGGTCTTCCACAGCTGACGCTCTGTGTGTCTGCCAGCAGAATTCAAATGTGTCGTTCCTTGGCTCAAAGTGCATTTGTTCACCAAACAACAGAAATCTTTTCAGTCAAACAGAGAAAACAACAGAACCTCCTTACTGGAGAGAATTACAGCTAAACAACACAGTGAACTTTCTTTAATTACAACTGATCCACCAATCTAAAATCACAGCATACAATCTGAGCCTGCTTGCTTTAAATAAACACCCATGACTCAAAATAAAGTAAGAGCTGCACAAGGCAAATTTGCATATTTAAAACCCCAAGTGGTGCAAAGTAACTTTTTTAGGGAATTTTTGGAGAGTTAAGACTTCATTACTCACAGAGCACCATAACACAGAGAAACCACATAATCCTGAGTGTCTGGGTCTACTTTTTCCTTAGCTGCAAGGAGGAGAGGAGATTGTGATAAGAAATATTTCCACAGCAGGTTTAGCCATCATTGCTGTGTCCAGGTTTTTCTGCATAGAGCATTCGCACGCTGTGTACGATTTATTTGTGTGCACGAGCAAGATTTCCAGTTGCAGTCACACCTGGCATCAGTTTAATCTGTGTTAATGGGGCAAAACGCGCTCAGGGAGACAGATTGTTCTCCGTTTCAGTAATAATCTGGGATGTCGACTGGCGTTGGGTGTGATTTCTCCATATGAATCATCCTACCCTTCAGTGCGTTGTGGATGTGAACCCATTATTCTGAAGCTGTGATCTTCTTGTGTTGCGCCCTCTGCTTGACTGGGACAAGGCTGTGTTACATCTGAACAATGTGACCCAGTTCCAGTGATGAAGAGAGTGCAGCCTCACAGGACGACGATGCAGCTGACCTGCTTGAATAATTCATTCTTAAGTGTAAACCAACGGCAGACTGGACGCAGCCACCTGGAAGATTAGACGAGCAGGGAGGCGGGTGGTTGGACTTACAGGGACGAAGCAGTGACAGGATGATCTCGAACGGCACGAAATGAGATGAGAAAGTATTATGCAACTGGAGATTGCAGTAAAAAGCACTGACAGAAAACTTTTTTGAGTATGACTGTCTAAATGTTCGGGAAGTCTATATGCTAAGCTAAGCTAACTGGCTAACTGGCTGCTGGTCGTAGCTTTATATTCAGTGTATAGACACAAGGGCCGTATCTCCTCCCCTAACTCTCAGCTAGACAGCGAACGAGTGTATTTTCCAAAATGTCAGACTATTCCTTTGAGCAGAACAGTTACGAAAACAAAATAATGAATTGCATGGCTCACATCATCAGCACAAATTGTGACCCAGGTGGTGTATTTTCTGACCTTGGGCAAACAACCGAGAAAACGTTTTAATGAAGGACATGAAATCCCCATCATCAAAAAAATCTGTTTTGTAAGCTCTGACACTTTCTTTTTCATCAAAACTGGGTCAGCTATTCTGTTAACTAATTCACAGCAGTATCCACACCCTCTCAGCCTTCACTTTCACCAATAATGAGTAAAAAAAAAAGGAGAAAAGAAGAAGAAGAAGAAATTCTGTCTGGGGTCAAAACCTCATTAGTGGGTGAAAAAGCCATCAGCTTATAAGTGAAAATCAATTAGCCAATCAATGGAGACTCTACTTGCTTCTTTAACCTAACAAGCACACTGATGATTGTTTTATGATGACCCATCTCTGTGTAACGATGTTAGCAACACAGCAAACCACCTCAGGCTTAGAAGGAGGAGCTGTTTTCTGATGTACCGCACCACTCGTTGCCACTAAGTCTCTTCTTTTCTTTCTTCTGCTTTGATCCTCGATCTTTCTTCCCTCTTTCTCCTTCCAATTCACAGATAAAGAAGACAGATTAGAAACTGAGCAAGTGTTTTCAACTAATGATCGACCCAGCAGCCAGTGACAAAATTAGTGAGGCAGGATCTCGGTGGCTTCTCTCTAACCAGAGCTGACCTGCCTCCTTCACACTGGCTGAGTGAAACATCATTGGGTTATACTGGAAGAAGAGGAGAAGGTACAAGTGGGCAGAGATCAATCCATACAACTCCTCTGCAGCTCCTGGAACACACACATAGAGTACATATCCCTCTCCCGGCTATTATACAACACACATTACGTAATTCAAACAATTTGTGACTCTGCGAAATAGACTTTTGAGGTGCCCTCCCTCAAAAACACCCACTCAGCTCTTTGAAAGCAGGACCAGCGGGAACAGGTACACGCTCAAGCTGGCACCCCCGCCGGATCAACAAATTTTATGATTCTGCCAGGGACATTTAAAAAAATAAATAAAAAAATTGCTCAGATGAATTCAGCACGACATGCTGGTTATGCAACAGGCTGCTTCCAGCAAAGCAATGCACAGATAGAGCACTCGTCATCTGAGAAACACTAAGAGCCGGAGAGAACAGTGTTGTTCTCCAAGGTTATTTAAAGTGCTACATTTCAGTGGTTAAGTCATAGTGGAGTGTTTTAAAAGCTAAAATTGTGTCTAATTCAGGTTTTGTATAATAACAAACGTATGAGAGAAACATTGTGACCAGTATCCCTCACTGGATGTTGTGTTTTTGTAACCACAGAGCAAACTTAAGTTTTAAAAAGTCAAGGGCTAAACTGTTCTTCTCCATAGAGCTCTTAACATTCCTTAATGTGTGAAAGAGGCACAAGTTGAAATGCTTTGATCCCAGACATGTTACATGTGGCATCAGTCTGCTCTGCAGCACCCGAAGTGGATTTGATGAGGCCATAAACACTAGATAACTGCAATGGCAATGACCTCATATTTCGCACAGCTGACAAGTTTAAGACATCCTTGCGAGGAGTCTGTAGAGACTTTAAAAACATTTCCTCCACAGGAAAACATTACCTCATCATTAGCCTAATTTGTGGTGGCAAAAGGGGCCCAATACTGAGGTCCCAGGTCAGAAATTCAAGAAGCCAATAAAAAGAGCTTTGTTATTATGACTGTGCCAGGGTTAAACAATACATACAATTCAGCTTATAAGTATTATCATAATAGGTTCACATCATTTGAACTCATTAAAGCCTATGTATATCTGCAGAGTAAAAAAATGTTTGGTTTTAGTAGTGAAGATAAACACCTGTCAGAGTGGCCAGCTGTCAATAGGGATGCTCATTTGTAAAACGGAACAGGAAAAGAACTGCACTCAGCTATGATTGCAGACAGTGAAACATGATTGAATAAAGCATCAGTTTTGTACTTTAAAGAATGGGAGGGGTTTCCGATATTTACTGATAAAAATAAAAAACTAATGTGCCACTAGTACACCAGCAAGCTCAGAGTTCATGCAGTCTGTACAGTCTGAGCAGGAAAATGGGCAGTTTCTCCTCCCTTCTTCTGGGACAGGAAGTCATAAAGCAGGTTCAAACGCCTGGCACTGCTCACGGCCCTGCCATGCAAACAGCTTAATGTCATGGGAAGTCACAGACTCAACAACAACTCAAAGCCACATCTCAGGTCATCTCAGACTGCCCAGTTTCTTGTGCATTTACATTAAACATGGAGAAGCCTTGTACCACTCTGATAAATGGAGCAGAAAAAAAATGGAAAGGTCATCAGCACTTGCTGAATTGGGATGAGAGAGAAAATGAACATTAAAGCAGGTAGGTTGGGGTCATGATGTGAAACTACTGATCCAAACACCATATGTTAAAAAATAAAAACAGCCAGAAGTCTATATAGCAATGTATTCCACCAGTAATCATTCAAAATGAATCGCTTTTAGTAAGGATAATCATTGAGCTAACACAAACTAAACTTATAAAGCTCACCTTTATTCTACAGTAGCTGACGTGCACTTACTGGATGTTGTTGTTATATTTGCTTCTGGCCCACTGTACAGTATATGAGTACCCTGTATGTTGAGATATAAATCTGGAAATCAGCTCATGCTTACATTAGTTTTAAAAGGTCACAGTCTAGATAAGATTACAGACTAAAAGTCCTATTTTAGGGACCTTGCATTCATTTAAATGTTTCTACAAGCCTGGGAAAAATACTATTAATACATGTATTTCCCTCAGCCAGCAGTTTTCATGTCCACTCATTTGTTCCTATGTCTAGCAGGCAAATTCATTATGTGTGTTTGTGGCTGGGGGCTTTCTCTCTTGACTCACCCACGAACGTAGTTAGATCACTGCAGGAGCTGAGCAGATGCCTCTGCAACACGCCAACATGCAAAAACTGCACGCAGAAACCTGAAAATAACAGCTGCAATACCTCGAGCTACTGATTAAGAATCAGCTACTGTTTCATCTTCATATGGTGTGGAGGAAACACAAGCTAAGCACTAGATATCAACCAAAGATTTGTGAAATTACTTGGCTTAATAAACTCTCATCTTCATCAAAATGTCTCATTAGAGTGATGAACACTCTTCCTTTACTAATATGCAACTAGCAGAAGCACACCTTCACAAGTCTAAGAGCTACTGGGGCTTTTGTGGCCAAGCAGAGCGTACAGTATAAACACAGATCTGACAGCTTACTGAGGCGTACACACACAGATATATAGGTACTGTGGGACTCAAGGACAAGGAGCACAGTAGGAGTACACAAACACACATACACACCCACAACTCTTGGCAGACAGCAGGGGTGAGGCTTTCTTTAAAAAATCATTGGAATTTACAACAGGGATGTCAAACAATAAAGTCAAAACGTGACTGGAAAATACAGACAGCCAATATCGAAACCTCAAATGACCATGATGGTCAAACCATTTGCTTGGGTACGTCCACCTCGCTCTGTCTAAATATCATTAGATCTGAACCACTTCTGCTGATACAAAATGTTGTCATTGGATCACAGATGTTTTACAAAGCTTCTCCTGAGGTTTAAGGGAACGGAAAACCAGGATGTCAGTAATCCCTCTGACACACTATACTACTGAATTCTTATGGACACTTCTGGGGAAAACATTTAGAGGGATACGCTTCACAGTAGACAGGATGTAGAAGTAAAGTGTGGTGAACAGAGAACTCTGCGATACAACAGGGTTAGATGGCTAGATGCGGCCTTTGGAGTTTCACAGCCACCGTAGTCTCTCCTACGCGCTTCACAGCCCGTTCTCATTCCCATGTTTAAATATAGATGAGAGTGGTGTTCACTCAGTTGCAATCTGCAATCTGAGGCTAAACACCCCAAAATCTTACACACTAGTCCTTTAAGACCTATTTTACATACATAGTTAGAAGGATATGAAGGAAAACTGGTGTTTGTTCCAAGTCGGTTTTGTTTTGTATTTTTTACAGCTTACAAATTTTTCCCAAAAACTCAATTAAAAATTAGACCGAAAAACTTCATACAAGTAAAGGTAACTTCATTAATCCAATCAGTTTTTAAGTCCTGCAAAAATCATGTTTAAATTTCAGATTACTGGAATTTATTTAAGACCCAACAGACATCCTGTACAGGTACCCATCTGTCCTTTTCAAGTGTTTAATCAAGATACTGAATACATACAAGATTTACAGATACTGCTTGATAGCTGACCATTACCTGCCAATTTCTACAAACATCAACCATGCTAAAATTGTGTTTACTTGAGATGCTGCAACACACTTTTGACTAAAAGCCACAATTAAGCATAACAAGGAAGCACTCTGCCAATAATTGTAATTCCATGTATTCCTGGAGCCGACCACAGCTCACGCCACTGTCCTCTCCACTATATCTACAGTTCCTGGAAGAAACCAAACCTCATACAGGCCCCACTGCAGATCTACCATCCTCCATAATGAGGTGCATAACCACAGTGGGCAAATACTTGCTCAATCTCAGACCCCAGCTATGACCATATGGAAAGCATCGAAGATCCTGCACAATAATTACGTCTAAACAAACAGCTGAGGAGAGCATTTTAACAAAGTGACATTTGAGTAGGCGCTACAGCTTCATAGCTGTCCAACCCCATCACCAGCTTCCCTGGGGTAGTGTGGGGTGCAAAACAAAAGCAGACCCGGAGCGAACGTCAGCCACGGATGGATATCCATCACATCTTACAGCTCTGGTCCCCCGACTGGCCACTTGAAAGAGAGCAGGCTCTCCATGCTGGGACACAGTGTGTTGCTGAGGCCCATTTACTTTAATATGGGCCGAAAGGCTGCCAACAACAACAAGAGGAAAAGCGAGAGGGAGGCGGAGTGGGAGAAAGTATTCTGGTCTCACTGGGTTTTTGGGATAAAAAAAAAAGACAGTCGCATCTGGTGGTCAGAGACTTGGTTCTGGCAGTCATGTGAAATCTGATTAAAGCAGAAAAGAAGGCAGAGAGACACCGAGGGGTGCTCTGCAACACTGTAGAACTGTTCCACCGGTCAACCAAGGACAAATGAGGAAAGTATGAAGGAGAGAGGGGAAGCTGCTTTAAAAGGTATAGTTTGACATTGATGGGAAATATCTTCATTCGCTTTCTTGCAAAAGTTTAGATAAGAAAATCGATTGCACCCTAAAATTAATCCGCAATATATTAAGGCTATAGCCAGCAGTGGGTTAGTGAAACAAAGTCTTTTTTCTTGGGAGGCCAGTCTCTGCAAACAACATGAGGCAAAAAAAAAGTATTATACTTTAAATATTTTGCTCTATACCCACATAAACCTTGGTTGTCCCAATTCACATGATACAAAACTACTTTAGATTATTCTATGAATTTCATATCATAAAGATTGAAATACCAGCCTAAAACAATAGGTAAACCCAGGTAATAATAGAGGACAGAGCGGAAACAGGAGGTGCATCTCCAGGCCCAAGGACACTCATCGATTGACCACACAGGGATTTCACAAACCCACAGCTGAGGTGAACCCCAGACAATCCATGGATTGAGCCTCACAGCGTGCTGGCAGGCAGAGTCAAGCATGAAATGAGCTTTGCCCCTCAGAGAGTCAGACTGGGACCGTGATGAGAGGGATGAGGTGAATCTCTTCCCCCAATGTCATCTGTTGTCTATAAATCCACAGCTTGAGAGCAGCAAGGGAATGTGCCAATGTGAAGTTTTAAATGTGATTCAGAAGAAAATATGAGTGCTCTGAACCAAGTGAAAAAGAATCCTGAATTTAATTTGGAATGTCCCAGGATACCAAGAAAGACACACAGAGACCACCAAAGAGGAGAAAGAGGGATTTCTCTTTGATATTGAATAAAATATTGTCACCATTTGTTGGTCTGCTAGCAGTAGTCCTCTACTATAAAAACTGGATTAGAGTTGATTGTTTTAAACACAGCAGGGTGACAACGACAGTGAGAAGTTGGGGTGTTAACAAAAGTCTACTTGTCATTATTAATGACCACTTCTTGCTTCTCTCTGTGCTCTTGTCTCCAACTGCAGAGCCTCTGCATTATTCTCTTCAAGTCTCCAAAGCTACTAAGCAGCTAAAACAATAAGAGAGGCACTGGGAAATTTTAATAAGAACCAAAGCCAGAAAAATCAAGCTCTTACGGCTGGACTGAGAGGCTCTCATCACCTCTCACGGTTTTATCTGAGCGCAGAATTGACGGCCTCTGTGTTCAAATATGACACTCTTTGTATTAGCTGACCCCGCCCCCTCAGACTGTTTCCAATTATTCCTGAACCCGCACTTCCACAAGACAAGAGGGCGTTAGTAAATGCAGGGAGAGATTCACGGTGTCTCTCTGGAGAGCCTTTCATTTCTCAGGCTGTGATGAGCTCCTTTGTTCTCACTTTAACTCTCAGCATCACATAATTGGCCACCATCTGGGGCTCTTATTCCTATTGTCCTCCTCCATCTCCTTCTCTTCTGCATCTCTTTAACTGCGCTCTCCACATGTGCTCCATATGCATGTTTGGGGTAGGAAATCATACATCTGTTGTCAATCCGGTACACTTCCCTGAAACATTATGTAATGTTACAATGCGGACCAATTACAAGGCCAGCTTGCCCTCGACATCTCCGAGGTCCTCTGGAGAGCACTGTGTTTGTATTTTCTGCCGGAGAAAAAAAGACAGTGAGGGATAAATGGGATGGCAAGGGAAAAAGAGACTGAGAGATGTGAGGGAGGTCACGCAGAGATCCTTTGGCCTTTAAATGGCCGTTTTATATTCTCACTTTATTCTTTCACGGGGTCCCCAGTCATCCAAGAGCTAGAGCAAAGCTTTTCTGTTTTGCTCTTCCTACACGGTTCACAGATCACTCTTTATCCTTGGCTGAATGAAAAGCCTGTCCAACGCCTCCGACTTGTTCTGAGTCCAGCAGCAGATATTTTAACCAGTTCTGGCATCTCTTTACTCATAACTGGTCACATTCAGAATTTTGTACGATTTTTTATCGCCTGAAATCCATAATGTTTCATAAGCAGTTTGGCTCTGAGGATGGCAATGTGTGTCTGTCACTTGGCCTGCCACATGAAAAAGTCCAAGCTGAAATATCTTAACAACCATTAGATGGATTGCCATGAAACTTTGTACAGACACCCGTTGTCCCCAGAGGATGAAGCCTACTGACTTTGTTGATATCCTGATTTTTCCTCTTGTGTCACCGTGAGGTTGACAGTTCTTGCTTTTTGTGAATATTTTAACAGCTACTGGATGAATTGTCATTCAATTTAGTTCGGATATTCATGGCTCCCTCAAAATAAATTTGAATGACTTTGGTGTTTGCCCAATACTTTGGTCAGTGATTTAAGGAATGCTGGAACTATACTACACAGACTGAACTCTCAGTCTAATACTCAAAATACTCAAATGTATTTAGGCTACTTACTCTTTATGATTAAAATTTGACCACTGATTAAAGAAGATGTCAGCCTTCATCAGACTGTAGGAATAAGGAATACAACTGTTTATAAGGTCAGGACAGTCCAATATATCAGCATGTGGTTTTGCTGGTGTCCTCCTCATATTCTTTTCTACAAGAAGAGGGCATTATAACAACACATTAGGATCCCTCACTCTTGCCTTTTCCTCCCAGTCTAGAACATTGGATTCCAAGAAAAAACACATCAAAAGCATCAACCTGGATGACAAATGTGTCTGTTTTGTCTTCACACTCACACATAAACTGGATTTGGCAAGTCGGGGGCTTTTCCTATTCTACTCACAAAGAGAAAACACAGTGGGTATCTGCACATTTGCTTAGGAGTGCGTGTTGTTATTTAGGGCATGCATATCCCAAGTGGCAGGGAGTGGATGTTTTAAGTTGGGAACAAAGGCTGTCTAAGTGAGGGTTGTGATGGAGGAGCTTCTTTGTGGGAAGATGACAAGGAAGGGCTCAGAATCCATCAAATCCCTGCTATCAGCTCCACTGATCAAGGATCGTCTGATGAGGAAGTCAGCTTAATTGGGGCTCATCAATAAAAAAAGCACCATATGCGCAAACACAGGCAGACTATGAGGGATGAGTCTCATTAAAAACCATAGTGGAAAGAAAATATAAGCAACATAAAGAATACCGCAACATACATACACACCACACACACACACACACACACACACACACACACACACACCTAGCCAGACAAAGGAAACACAAGCTCATAAACACCAGGTAATGTAGCAGGCTGAAGTTATTGATATCATTTACAATGCATTAGCCCATCACCCATTTGTGTGTGTATGTGAGTCTGGATTATCCCTAGGGGGGCTGAACGCACACAGCAGAGTCCCATCTGTTAATGTTGTTGACAGCTCTGTGTGTGTATGTCTATGTGTGTTT
>NW_023339763.1:19419927-19422820 GCF_004916995.1 Morone saxatilis | reverse complement strand
ACACACACACACACACTAAAATCACTGAGCTCCATGTTCAAAACAAATACTACATAAAACACCACCATGCCTCAGAGGCAAGGAATTTTTAACAGAAATTACATAGAAAAAAAATAATCACTTGGGAGTCCTGGGCACAGTTTCCACGAAAAGCAAAAGAGAGAAAAAAATCACTTTGTTCCCAACAGTGTTAATTCTGCAGTACACTGAAACAATTTTATTTAGATGGCTATAAAATATAAAGAATCCAAAAAATCTCAATTCATTTTGTTGCCAATTTCCCCATCTGCTTAAAAACACATTTTTTTTGTATTTGTTCATACATATTGTCCAAATTACTAAATGCACTCACATGGCTATATTTCATTCACATGACAGTTGGCATGATGTTTGATGGAGTGCTGAGAGATTAGATCAGCGCTTGCCCGGCACTTTCTGCACTGGCTGAGTGCCACTGGTCCACAAACTTCACCACCAATTCTCCAAATGGACCAGGCTGCTATTAGCCCAAACAAAGGCACTTTCAACAATAAACCCTTCACATAGCATGTAAATGTCAAACTTTGCATCTAATGCTTCATGTAGAGGAAAGTGCTTTGGCTCTTAAGTGGGAATGAGAGTGCAGATAGATGATCCCCCTCAAACTTTACAACCCCTGTGCACCCGTAGTTTTACAGTAACACTGGCTAATGCATGGACCCCTGTCCAGCTCCTCGGCTTCGTAGAGGGAGCTAAGAGCTGCCAGGAACAGCTTCATCTCCCCTTTTGTCTTTTTGCTCTCAATGCCCAACTTCTCTGGCTCACATTATCTCTGGGAAGCCGTTCAAAACTATCCGGTTACTGCTTACTGAGTGCTGCTAACACCCCACAATACAAACCAATAAAAAACAACCCCCGGCGGTGTGCAGAGGGAGTTGCACAAGTATTAGGGATGATGGAAGGAGAATGGCAGAGAGGCGGTTGAGGTGGTGTCCCTTTGCTGGGGAGAGTACTGGAGATGTTACATGACTCATAAGGAATAATAGGATCATCAGATGCAGCTGCAGCAACGAGCTACGTATAGGACACGACACTGTAGAGAACATGCAGTTCCTCTAAAGCCTCACATTATGAGATACCATACCATACCATGAGCACCATGAGGTGTTGGCCGTGATCTCTTAAGTGATAGACTCAACAACATGGATACCAGCAATGTGCTGATTGGTCTGAGACAGGGGTTTTCAAACTCTGACAAACTTTTTATGTGAAGATGAAACCATATTATCATCCCTGCATTGCAGAATTATTTTCTGGATGTATATGTGTATGTATGTGCATATAAATAACTCAATATATTGTTTTATTTGATGTTGTTACAACCTTGTGTTGTGTAATGATAACTCCATTGCTATGATTCAAAGGAGGAGTACACATTTTGATGAAAATTGCTGCAATCAGGCACTAAGGGTTTTAAAGTACCTTAATGATCTCGATGACCTGTGTGTCCCAGCAACTGCTGCAGCTCTGACTGCTAACTGTGTTTATAAGCTGGCCACTAACCTCCTAACTAATGTTTAGGACACCCCCATCTGTCCCTTTCACCTCACACTTTGATAACCTCTGCTCTAAGAAAATGTCAGTCTAGAGCCTTAAGAAACGTGTTACTTGCAGTGGAATCACATTTTCTCTTTCTAACCAGTCGTCAACAGTACGACAGGCAAAATGACTAAAGGTGCTGGTGGGTGTATGAAAGACAACACTCTTCCCCTGATAAGACGAGATAAAAGCGCTAAGAGGTGAGCCCAAAGGAAGCTGGGATGGGGTGTACGAGGGCTGGGTTACCAGATGAAAGCATTGCTGATGCTGGGTGATATGATGTGTCCCTGCTACACAAAGCACTGAAACTGTTAACCTAAACAGTTACATAACTGGTCCTCTGAAGACAAGGCAAGCTACAGCCGACACATAAAGGTCATTTGGGAGAACTTGCACAGCGCACGAGGCAGACCAGGAGATTGTTTGCACTCTCCACATCAGGACTTGGTGTCCCTTCATAGCAAGAGCAAACACAATCATGGCAACCAGAGATTTATAAAGCATCACAGCAGTTAAATATTATCAGAGATCAGAGTCTGACCCTGAAGAGTTTGTAATTAAAAAATGTCTCTTAATTGATGCTTTCAAAATCTAGTGTCAACATCTGACAGCGAAAATAACCACAATCCCTGATTGTAATTGAGGTCACACCATGTGTACAAAGTTTGTTCTGGCAGAGGAACGTCACTGGTTACAGAGCAACAATTCCAGTAACAACATCCCAAAGAACTCACACACTGGAGTCAGACCTTTTCTTTAACTGGCAACTTTGGGAGCTGATACTGATCAATTTTCCAAATCGCCTGCTCTGAGACATTTAAGGATCCATTTGAGCTGCCAGTTTGAGAGACGGGGGGAGTTTCACCCCGACATTGTTGCCATTTAATGGAGGATTAGCAACGTGACCTCAGAGATCAGAGGTTATCTGCTCAGGGGACGTCAGCTGGGTGAGGCACTGGAAATAAATGGTGGTATTTCCCCCTGTGGACAAGCAACTCAATCAAGCTAACATGAGTGTGCTACCGTCGCCTTTCTCTTGCCAGCTTTTCCTTCCCTATTTGTGTGTGTGTGTGTGTGTGTGTATGCAAATATTCTGTGTTTGTGTGTATTATATTATAGTGAGGCTAACAGATGACCAATAAAACAGCACATACTTGCATGTGTGTGTTCTCTCAGCAGGGGTTCTCAGTGTCAGGGTTTAGTTACCATGGTAACTGCTATATGCATCGACCCCCCCCAACAAAAAAAAACAAAACAAAAAAACCCACACACACTCCTGACTGTCTGTCTTGTCTGTCTCTCTTTCTGTCTCTCT
>NW_023339763.1:19417872-19419841 GCF_004916995.1 Morone saxatilis | reverse complement strand
TCGCTCTTTCTCTCTCTCTCTCTCGCTCTTTCTCTCTCTCTCTAGTCAGTCTGTCTTTGCCCTTCACTCTCTCTCTCTTTATCTTGTCGAATAGAATTAAATAAGAATACCATTTTCTGGGTTAATGGTACTAACATACTTTTCTTATGCAGCGTGGAGAAGCTGTGCCTTCAAAACCAACTAGATAGGATTTGCCCTTTCACTTATCACTTCTAAAGTTTTCTGTGGCTTTTACAGTTGTTTAGCCAATAAAAGTTTCACTGTGCAGGGGGTTTCATGGGGATATAGAGTCTTAACACATTTTAAAAGTTCACAGCAATCTTTAGGAACACACATTCAGGGGGCATTGGGTCCATGAAGACACTTCTCAAAGCATTTATGAAATCCTTGTGCAAGGAAATATGACGTGTTGTTTAAATATCTGAAAACAAATGAATTTTCATAAATACCATTGACCACCATATAGATTCATATGCCTATGGTCAAACAAAAAATTAGTATTGTTACTGGAGATATCTGGTGAAGATATTCTCAGAGCCTGCTGTAATCTATATCCAACAGCTCTTAAATTAGGTGTTTGATTAATTAAAATGTTATTTAATATATTTGCTTTGTATATTCAAGCCATGCATTTGTTGTCTTGTTTAAACATTTAACACGCAGTATGTCACATCAGCCATGACACATCCGAACATACATTTTCAAGGGTCGATGTTAGGACATGTACATTTTCAGAAAGTTAAACACATTTAGGTGTAAAGCTGGGCGCTTGAAGATAAGAGGGTTACCTCTGACTGCAATGCACTACTGCTTTATACGCCAGTTTCTTCTCTCACCTGAGACGAGCATCGTATTAGCGGTAAAGTCATATGCAGTTCCATCTTTATAGGACAGATAATCCACCAACCTGTTCTCTATATTCTTTCTTGTGTATAGGCATACAATAACTTCTTGTATATTTGTTTGTCACGTGTGTGTGTATATGTGCCAAACTTCTGTGTGCTGGGATGTCTTTTATTCTCTGTGGCACTATATGAGTGTTGTTTATGGATGTTAATTAAGTACATATGTTTTCTTATGTGCATTCATGTGCATTATGGGATCTGAGGGAATGTTGATGCTGAGATAATTATAATGTGTTCTGTGTGTGTGTGTGTGTTTTGTTTGCTTTTTCACTCTGGCTCGTTGCACTGTGGTGCATTTCAGCACCCTCTGCCTGAGAGCAGCTGCGTAACCAGTTTCAAACACACCCTAGAATCTCAACTCCCCACTCAGCCATTTATGTTATTAGTGGGTTCAGCTCATGTGGGAAAGAGACAGAAAACCATGTGTACCATTCACTAACTGGGTTAATAGCGACCCAACTTGCTATGAGTTTTATAGTTTATGTATAAAAAAGGTCAACTAAAACATCTTGGCTTCTGTCCTAGTCTCAATGTGTACTGGCAATAACGTTCAGACCTACTCAGGATTCCAGTGGCAAACTGATACGATTCATCGATGGCTCAGTGTGCAGATACACCACGCTTGGGCAAAAATACAAGAAAAGAAAAAAACAAACTCCATTGGGAAAGGGGAACATATGTTGAGAGAGAACATGACAAACAGACTGTTACCACTTCTCACCTTATAAGGAGAAAGAGAGACTGAAGGTGAGAGACAGTGAAAGCAAGCGAGTGTCAGAGAAAGATGTAGGAGAGAGAGTGAGAGATATTATGTGATACACACATAGAGGGCAATTCAAAGCAAAGAAAAAAGACAGAAGTAGAGAGAAAAACAATTGAGGAAGGAGAGCCGGCAAACAGACAGAGATGGAAAAAGAAAGTGGAGAAGAGAGGGAGAGATGGAGGACTGAGGCAGAACTTGCATCAGATCACAGAGGGGGGAAGCTGGCAGTAATGCTAATGCCAGGAAGCAGCCAGCCAGCAAGGCTGTCTCTGCATATACTTAACTGTGTGTGTGTGTGTGT
>NW_023339763.1:19409402-19417772 GCF_004916995.1 Morone saxatilis | reverse complement strand
CAAAAACGGCTCCATGGCAAAAGAGAAAAGGCAAGAACGGACTCGCCACCCACAAATGTTAGATCCTTGATATGACGTTTCGCTCAATGTCCACAGAGCGACAATACTTCCTTCCCTATTTGTGTGTGTGTGTGTGTGTGTGTGTGTGTGTGTGTGTTCACTGGTGGACGTCACAACCAATATACATCTATCCTGCACATAAAGGCATATCATTTACAAAATACTGCATCAAAAATTCTACAGGTTTCTTTGTCCACTATCAAAATAAAATCTCTGATGACAGAAGCGATCAACTTTCTCATTGGTAACAAAGTGAAGTAACAGCAGTTGGTAAAAAAAAGAAAACTTCCAGCCCAATATGCCCATTTACGGTCAGTCGGTATTCCACAAGCTTGTTAAATAAATCAGAGGGTCTCCAGAGAGGAAAGCAAAACACTGAAGGCTCCTTCTAAACTCAGCTTCACCAGGAAAGCAAACAGCTTGGGTCCAAGTGAAAGTCTCCTTAGGTATGCACTCTGGACTGTAGAGCAGACTGATGTCCCTCTGGCTAATTCTTTGTAAAAATGTACAATAAGTAAGCTCCTGCCATATTCATTAGATATGACACACTGTCCCACCATGTCTCTAAACCATACATAAACACTGTGCAGCCACATATACAACTCTTTACTCAGGATTTCATCATGTTGTACTGACAATAAACCAAAATTACAACCAGACGGAAGTGAGCGTTCAACTGTGGTGGTAAAGTTTATCTTTAATGGGTTATGGATTACACATACTTTCATTCAGAGCCTCAAGATAGTATAATAATAAAATATACAATATACAACAATAGGCCAACTGTATATTAACTGGTGGTGAGGATATCTACTGAAAAAGTCACTTTGTTGTAAATGAAAGATACAGTATTTTTCAGTTTTACCCTGGACTAGAAGTGCCTTTGACGTCACCGATACTTTACTGTAGTGCTGCATTTAACTATTTTTATAATAATTTTCTCAATGTATCCATTAACTGTTGCAGGATGTCAGAAAATAGGGAAAAATGTCTATTAAGTGGTGTCTTCGAATGTCTTGTCCAAAACCCAATGACATACTACTACTATTACTGCTACTATCATGTATCACAAAGAAAAGCATAACAGCTTAAAATTCTTACAAAAAACTTGCCATTTTTGCTTCATCTAATTCATCATCATAATTCATTACTCGACTAATTGTTACAGCTTTACGCAGCTGATACAATCAGCAGAGAGAGTTCCTCTATGCAACTCGTCCACATCTCTCTCTACCAACTACACACCCAGAGCCCCAACAACCCCCTCTACTGTACACCCTCACACACCATTCCCATCCTCTCAGAGTCTGGGATAGAACATGCCATTCTCTCCCTCCATTTCGATCCCCATATCTATTTTCCCCTTCTCACAGTGAGCCAGCAAACATGTGGTTTATTTATTTGTTTTTTTGGCTGTTGTTGGCTGGAAGTGGATGTTCCCAGCAGCAGCAGCAGCATTTGTCTCTCTGACTGACAGCATTGCTCGAGAGGTTGGGTTTTACTGTCATGTAGAATACAATATTGAACCATTGATGAACCCTTGACCGTATTTAATGTGAAAAGATGGGATAGTCCCCTTTAACTAAGAAGAGTCAATTAAATAGTATGTTTATCTGTATGGCTGAAAAATGAGAGGTAAAATCAATCTAAACTGTACTCTACCAACCAAATCTATACCCTATGACTGTGACTGTTTGACTAAAGGGCAAACTAACCAACTTACTAAATGTATAACATTTACATTAACAGTTACTCTACTCACAGGAAAATAGAAACAAATGTGCACACAAACATACATTATACGTTATTTTTTATTCCTCTCACAGGTCAGCCAATCTTTCATCAGAAGTCGACTCCTGACCAAATGAACCCAATCACACAGACATGGCAAGGAGAGGTTACAACACAAAACTATCAATAGCAAAGATTGACTTCCATAGATTTCCATATAGTAGATGTTTCTATTAATCATTTTTGAAACATTCAAGGTCATTATAACAGTAAATCCAATGCCACATTAAGATGCATGTGGATCTGATACAAGAGCATGCCTGTGTGCTGCATACGCGCTCTTATTCCCATTTGCTCTTCAGGGGAAATCAAAGGCAACAGTCAAGGACACAAAGCATCAAACTGAATGAGAAAAGCATGGAAAGTGATGGTAACAAACAGGAAATGCTATAACAAATATGTTGTGGGTGTTTTCCATTTAAAGACAGTTTGAAAGACACACTACATACCCACTTCAGAACATAGGATTCAGAAGATATTTCTGAGATGCAACCTTTCCTTTAAAATGTAACGTTATGTGAGTGATTCATGTTTGCCCCACTTTCTCTCTATGTTAGATGGAAGATCTGTATTCCCAGTGCAACTGCTTGCTGATACTGCTTCAACCTGCAACTACAAATGTTATCCTACATGCAGCAGCAACAAACAACTCCTGAAGGATTGAACTGATTTATATCTTCTGTTAAGTTTGGAGGTTTAAAAAGCAAAATCAGAAGCAAGTTAAAAAATAACCTGCTACAAGCTCACCTCTGGCACTGACACATGCACCACTTGAGAAAAACATGAGGACATTAACTGATGATTGAAGAGCAACTAAAACCCTCAGAGTCGACCCGAATTCATAAGGCGAAACTCTATCGATGACAGAGGAGGAAACTGCAAGCAATTGGACTGAATTGCAGGGGAAATGACAGGAGTCAAGATTCACTTGACCAAACAAATTTTCCTGAGAGGTTGTGGAAAATTAGAAACATGACTCTTCTGTAGGCTGTTTCAAAAAACCTAAACAACGATGCAGAGTAGAGAACAGCATTTTGCCTGAATATCAAGAAACCACAGATTCCACTGTGTAGGGAGGATCTAGTTAACAAGACTAAAAGGGATTTTTATAGGAACATTTCTCACAACAGGACAGGGGAAAGCCCTTAAATAAACTCACTTTCAGACTATTAATTCAACCAGCATCCACCACGACAAAACCGCTCGGCTGTGCACAGAGGCTAGACAGCTAATTTAAAATGAGTCACATGTTGGGAAATGTCCCCAAGAGGACACAGACGTTTCTCTTGGTGTATGGTTGCTTTCTGTGATGGCCTGTCAGTGGCCGTCCTCTTACCTGGACTTGCCCTTTTCCCATGATCTTATCCACAATCTCGTTGTCGTCCTTGTTGAGCATGCTTTTGTCGTAACAATTCTCATAGCACAGAATCCGCAGGTACTGGGAGCCCTCCAACTCAATCTCAAACTCCTGATCAACGACACAGATAGAGAGAAGCAGAAGACATTATTTGGTATTGCATCGCAACAAAATCGGTGCAATGTAGAGTAAGGAGATGTCTTGGTGACTGACTTCGTTCCACTGTGGCTCTGTGGTGTCTCTGAAGACGCGGGTCTTGGCCTTGCTGACAAAGTATCCATACGAGTCCACTTCAAGGGTGCAGTATAGATCTGGAAGGAAACACAGAAGGTAGACATCAACAGAACTCGAGTATTGTACAGTAGACATCTGTGTAATTTTATAAAATATCATGGTAATTGTGTTATAGAAAAATATACTGTGGACTAAATTACAGCCACTAAAACAGACTTGGGTAATGATGTCATTGTATGGAGATAATGTCTTTTCATTAAATGTGAACATAGTTACAGCCAATAGTGTTTCTTGTTTATTTTTATTTCATTTTAACATTTAAGTAATGGTTTAATATTACGTAATACTCACTGTGCTGCCATTAACAATTCATTTTCAAATAATCTACAGATTAATTTCTCGATTATTCAAATAATTGTGTGGCCTATAAAACTTAAAATGTCTTGTTTTGTCCAACCAACAGTCCAAAAGATAATTCAATTCAAGTTCAGCATTATTCAAAATCATAAGTTAAATATTAACAGATACAAATCCTCATCATCCACACCTGAAACCATTTTCAAGTAGAAATGTTTGGAAGTAGAAATTTTAAAGGTTTACACAATGGCAGTAAGTGAGTGTCTAATTATGATATCAGACTTGTAATGAATGTGCACTTAAAAGATAAAAAAGTTACATTCCATCAAAGTGAAATAGCCCTTTAAATTGTCAATAGTCCTTTACACTGACATCAATCTCCTGCCTGTGTACACATTCAGGACCAGCCAGCAACCCCCTTTACATCTTCATACCACAGCCGTCGCTCCCCTGGGATCAGCTCACACTCAGTTCTTACACGGAGCAATTAAGTCTGTTAATGTGTTTCTTTAAATGCTGTTGTAGTGGTTCCTGCAGCCCTCGCTACCGGCCGTCTGTAAAGTGTCTATAGTACGTCCCCGCAGCCTGGACCTTATCCCTGGGGTTAACCTCAACCTGACAGCATGATGGATGGATGTACTGCTCGACCTTTCACTGGGAGAGTCACAGAGACTGGGCAAGACAGAGATGGGGGGTGGGTTGAATCTCATATACATATAAACACACACTCTGAGAATGACAGAGAATATGTTTACACTGCAACATCAAAAGTAATGGCATCATCAAAAACAACAGCCAGACTTGTGGCTCGGTTAACGTTATGGAGAGATACCACGCATACCACCTGGGTGAGCTATGACCGACTGGAGCAAACATTCACATATGTAGCCATATAACTATCCCTAACAGGACAATACAGTATAATGGAAACTCATTCCATCTGGTTTCATTCCTTCTTTGTTTGTTTTCTCAGCATCCTGAAAGGCTCTGGCATAATTACTCCCAGTGAGGAAGAGATTAGCGGCGGTGGTACGAGGGAAGTTCAGTGGAGGGGAATTCAGTGTGACCATCTGGGGGATATTTATGAAATGAAGCAGTTACCGTACGCTTCCGCTACATACAGGAGGCATAACAGCTCGTGGCCGTCACCTCTGGTTGAACATCTAACATCCAAAAAAAACCCAAAATACCCGTCACAGTCTGCTGCACTCAATAGATGAAATGACATTTTTCAACAACAAAACTGATCTAGTTTAGACCGAAGCACACAGTTGCAAAACAGCTTGAAACTTTATTTAGGAATCTCAATGAGTGCACTTTAGAGACAAGTAGTGAGGGCATTTGTTTTCAGACACTACTGTGATTTAAACTTCTCTTTTTCATCTAGCCGCGGAGGAGAGTGTATTCATATTCCTGAGCAGCTCCCAGTTTCCTTTGGAAGTTGATTTCCTCTCCATCTGAAATGGGTTTATGTGCCCAGACCTAAAATTCAAACAAGGCCAGAGAGAGCATATTTTCAGAGAGGTCTTTTTGTGTCCTCGCAGTGGATCCAGGAGGGCTTTGAGAAGTAGGACGGACTAAAAAAGGCCTGGAACTCCATGAGTTTTCATTTTTCCTGGCAGGTCACCATCGGGCTCAAAGTATGAGGGGATAAATTGGTCAGCATGGGGTCTTTGACCCCTAAATGCAGGGGTTAATGGATACCATCCTTTTCCATCTCAATCAACTGAGGCCTGTAGCCCTTGTGGCGTGCGTGTGTTCTTATACAGGAGGCTAATCTTTGCCCGTGGCTGTGTTGAATGCTGGGTCAAACTGTGGGTTCACAGAATTAGGAAACAAGTGATAATCAGTTAAACTAATCAGTGTCTCCAAAGCTACAAGTCCCAGCCACCAGAACGGCTAACTGTCTGTATGTTTAGCTTGAAGGCTTCAGTAGAAAATATTCTTCTCAGAGAACAAAATAAGGAAGCAACATGCATAATCGAATTGTTTTCATAGAATCCAGAAGGAGAAAACTAATAAAAGCGTGGCAAGCAATGAATGGCATTGCATGGAGCCATGGCTGGAGTCGATTACACACAGAAATCACAAGAGTCATGAGAACAAGTGAACACTTATGGCAGTGTTTTGCCATTACATTTTACGGGAACAGTGGCGAGTGATGAGAGCTATGGTTTTGATTTAACCATTAAAATCACTGCTATATATCTTTTGTCCAGTAGCAACTGCACTATTATTCTATTATTAGTTATATATATATCAACTAAAGCTGAAATCTCTTGTTGGAAAAGCTCATGCAACTAACTGCAGATTACTATGGCTGTGCTCACTTTAAATGCCTTTATGATTTAAACAACTGTTGTTTCAGTTTGGACCTGTACACGCTCTCCCTGTGTAGCATGGGCAGATGTTGTTTGACAGCATCGGGTTGCAGCAGCTGTTGAACACACACATAGGGAGAACAATGCACAGTGTCACTTGTTGACACATATATGAAAGTAAACTGCAAACCGAAGTTAACATGTTTTGCACCTCTCTACTAGGTCATGTTTTCCACTTCCAACTGAGTTTTTGGGAGATACTCGACTCCCAGTTCCTTCCTCTGTGACCCAGTTTGACTACTTTGCCCTGGGCTGAATTTAAAGCCCTTTCCCACTGGGGGGAGATCGTTGTGACATAAATAACACAGCTCCAATAAGATATTCTAGTACATACTTATGTGATTTTTTTCAAACAAACAGAAACAAAAAGGAACAAAAAGAGGCTGTTGTTGATGATTACACATCCGCTTAACAATCTGAACCACTGAATAATGACTGTTATTTCCAGTCATTACACATTTGAATTCTGATATGATAATAATTACCATGTGCATGAACAGCAAAACACACACACACACACACACACACACTACATTATGCAAAGAGCAGAAAACTGCTTCAAAATCCTTGTAAAGAACACATGGCTTGCAGGGGAAGTCAACACAATGAGAAATGTCTTAAGCAGAGTCAGTGAAGGAGACATCAACAATGAAATTGAAACCACATCGAACATCCAACACGCGCGCGCGCACACGCACACAGGCTGAATTACACAACAACACCACACAACATCTACATAAAAAGGCAAATTTGATCCCATCATTAAGTTACATCTGGAGGAAATGGTATAATTTTAGTAATTTGTGGTACTGGGGGGAATTATACAGGCAGGAGAAACAGTATTTTAAATACAACGTCTCCCATCAACGTTGTGATTTTCAAAACGTCCTTCTATGATAAAAATGGGAAACTCTGCCAGAGCTGGACAGGTTTCATAAACAGGATTCTATAGGGATATTCACAAATACTACAAGCATCCAACTATTTGTGAAAGGGATAAGGACACAAACTGTGATACACCTTTAACTTTCAATGCAATTAGAAGTCAGGTATTTCAATGCAAAATTCTTACAGGACACTGAGGATGGTAGAAGAGATATTTGTCAAAATATGGCGTATACAAGACAACTGAATAATTTTAATATATTAACTACCTGATACACTTGACATTAAATGGTTAACTGAGGATGAACAGCTGTTGTGGTAAATAAAAGGTTGGGTAAACTTTCTCATTTCAGCATCATGGGTGCAGCCAGTATACTCCCATATATAAACACTTAACTACCCACACATGCACACACACTCACACATAAAACGCAGTCGCCCACACAGCACTTTCCTAACCTAAAAACACAGGTGCTCGGTGGTAGCGGTGGCGCACTGTGGGTGCAGACGGTAGGTGACGCTTTATTACAGAAAGTTGTGAACACAGCTGAATAAAAAAAACTGAGTCATGTAGAACTGCGTTGTGTAAACCGAGCTGAAGCAAACATTAGAATTAATTATGGACTAACTATCCAATGTTTTTTCCCTCTCTGACTCATGGAGTTGATTCTAAAGATCTAGCTGCACATACAGGATGATAATGAAACTTATGGTCTTTGGTACATGCTTAAGACTGCCTCCTGTCTTTTTGCTCCAAGAAATCAACATCACTTGCATCTTTTGCTGGAGTGAAGAGGAGGGTCTGTTTATTTTCTTCACCTGGCATACGTGGGTGGTGTGAGCGATACCAGAACTTAGAAAAGGAAAAGAGCAAGAAAGGTTTTTAACTTGTGTAAACTCTGCATAAACAAACACCCCTGGGGTTGTGCGTGAATGCTATTTCAAATTTTCAGAGTTGGGTAAACAGCATTTACAGTACACGCATCTATAAGCCTGATAATTACATTTTGTTAACTTTTAACCCCAATTTAGAGGGGCATTTTAGTTTATTTTGATGAATTGTTTCACCAACTACAAAGCTTCTTAGTCCATTAAACAGAGCATGTAACATTCATCTATTTTAAGGATAAAGGCTTCTATAGTAGCCATTATCATTATCATCAGCAGAGTGACCCTTAACAACAACAACACATCATTTACTGCACACTACCTCTATGGCTTGCACATTCCACCCTGACTCTATATGCTTCACTGGACATACTTACATCAAACTGTATCAGTAAAACAACAAACACACACACACAC
>NW_023339763.1:19407177-19409302 GCF_004916995.1 Morone saxatilis | reverse complement strand
CACACAGGATTTCTTCATTTTTAAACCCTTCAGCTCTTCGCGTTCCATCAAGAATCAAACAGGCTTTCAGAGGAGAGAGCTTTCCAATCCATTACCCGGGAACCTCTAGCGGGCCAGCTTTCACATTCTAAAGGCTGTCATGGTAACCGAGGAACTCACATTTCTTCATCTCTGTCTCTTTTCCAGATATTTGATATTTGAACTGGTGATTGTGCAACAGGGCACAAAGTGTACCGCAGCACCAGCTGTCCACCATAGACACATCTGAAACTGCACGGTTCTGCCAACATCACGCTCGACTGATGACAAGCACACACACAGAGCTGTATCTGCACACATTGTTATACAAAGGAACATTGTGTAAGGTAGGCAGTATCAGAGACAGCTGGCATTATGTTTGTCGATTTCAAAATGATCCTCGCCTGCTGTGCATTATTTTAGACATTCTTTCCTTTTTATGTGCCTTGATTGTTTTTGAGGCAATTTGTGATGTCTGCTAAATAAAAACAACCACAGAAATTCCACTGTGGCTTTCACTTCTCCTCTGAGACTCTCTCTCTCTCTCTCTCCTGTCCTCTATGCTCTTATTCTCCATCCATCCATCCGGCCATCTCTGTATTGAGCCACGGCCCGATGGAAACTGCATGTGCAGGACTGCAGTGATTGACTGGATCACGTGTTTTGCTGGCAGACACGTATATGCACAGCAGCTATGTGTGAGGGAATGCGGAGCCAGAGGAGTCTGGTAAAAAAATGCTGCTTCTGGCCGACTTACTGGCTGACTCCTTGAATCCTTTGGCAGAGTGGACGATCACATGCAGAAAGCCATACAGGCCAGGAGTCTCCTCATCTGGAAAACAAGCACACAGAGTGATTAGTCCAGTCCCTAGTGTAAATGTGGTGAGGTATTGTGTTTAAAAATCATTCAGAATGAGAGTCTGTGTACATAAACAGCACAAAGATAAACCGTCATTGCAAATTGAGACTTGTGAGCCACTCTTATGTCCCATCTGTATCTCCTCACCAATGTCGCGCCGATGAGAGAGAGATTCACGGATAGAAACTGAAAGAAATTACCCACTAAACACAACTGTATCTGCTGATGTCATTTCTGTCACATTTCTGCTGCAGATCTCATAAACCCATAAACTCACACGTAGAAAATATTTTTCCTTGGACTGCATGCAAGAACCACTTGTAAAATTGTAATTGTTTAAGAAAACTTGTGTCATTCACCAAATATCATGTATTTAAAACAAAATTCACGAGTGGTCGTGAGGTGGACCTGTCGTATAAGTCAAGTACAGATAGTCTGACTCTGCACACTTGAAAAACACTGGTTTCACTTAATACTCTGTTCACCATATCATCATCATCCTGCCTTGCCAATTTAGATTTTAAATGTTATAATGTTTATTGGAATATTTCAACACAGTAACTTCTACATTTCAGTATTCATTCCCCATGAATGTCACATCCCCTTAACTGCCTCTCACATTAGTCAGTGTTGGTGTGTGACCTTATATCAAACTATTCCACCACTACTCACACTATATTTTCAATTACAAGCAGGACTTGAAGCTTGAAGTCTTTGGTCATGTTTTTGTGAATGAAACCTGGCCACAAATGCAGCAGAACAGGCAGCCTTATATGGCTATATGGCCTTAATCTCACAAGCGTGCACTTCCTCATTCATGAGGACGAAAGGAGGGATTTAATGCAGTTAAGAGAGTTTGGCAAATCCAACTTGAAACACACGACTAAATTCGAAGAAAAAAGTAAGATTCATGATAAGAAAATGAAAATGTTCTTGCATGAAGCCCATTGTGTAACTTTCACCCTTTAGATGTCTTTAAAACAGCTAATCAACATAAAATTAGGGAGACATGTGTGCTTTTCATTCATTTCAGGTTGGGTGGTCCAATCGGTGAATAAACTTACGATTATTAACATCCACTCCAATAACTGTTCTCACACTTCCAACACCTAGTTCCAAATTTATGTTTGAGAAGACACTTCTGAGTACAAGGCACTAGAAACATTTTTGAGGTCCTAAATGAAAATGGACTGTTATTACAACCTTTAGTCAGATCGGTATCAGACCTCACAACAACAAGCACAGTCT
>NW_023339763.1:19378771-19407165 GCF_004916995.1 Morone saxatilis | reverse complement strand
GCTGGCTGACGAGTGGAGGTCCGTGGGTGGACGTTTGTTGGGTGGCCTGAAATACCCCCTGTCCCGCCGACAGACACATGAATGGGGATTCACTCTTGCTTTGGTTGAGGCCTGTGAATCCTGGCTGTTTCCTGGTAAATAAACTATGATGGAGGGCTATGCGACTGTTTGGAGCTCCACTGGAGTCAGCTCGCCCAGGGTTTAACGTGAGTGTGTGTATTGTATATAAGCGACAGAGTTTCACAGGGAGAGGGTTCAAAGGTTCAGCTTCAAGGTGGCCTATGTGCTGCTTTTAGAGCCGAATTGAGGTTTGTTTCTTTCATTTATAATCCAACCTGAACAACAAACTGTGGAAATCCATTAACATGTGATAATTGATAATAATTCTGAGAAATAATGTTATCAAAGGGTCACTTCAATCCATCCTCTTAGTTATGAGAAACATTCCTTAACCAGCTGGTGTCCATTTAGACCCCTACTGTGCTTCCTGCATCACATGTCACTGAGGTGTGTGTGCGTCGGTGTGTGTGACATGGGGCCTGAGCTCGGGTTTTAACACACAGGGATATTACCTCCCTGGAAAAGGAGGAAAATGTCAACAAACTGAAGCAAAATGTCAGACCTGAACTGCAGAAAGGTGAGGGTTTAATCAAATTAGCAGAGAGAGTCAACGTGTAAGTAAAAACCTTCAGGAGTCCACCAAAGCAGATAACATTATAAACCAAACTTCTTTAATAAGAAGAACATGGTGGACTGGATGGAGAAGTTCATAGTGAAAGGATATAAAGCAAATGTAGTAAATTCTGCTATTGAATAAATGCAAACTGCAGAAGTGAAATATCAATTTAAGGGATTTGTTGGTTAAATCAGATCTTCCTCCTCCAAATGCTTCCTCACAGACTCTTTATCTCCTTTACAGGATGGTAACTATAAACGTGGAGCAAGTTATTTCATGTTCCACAAATAAATGTCATATATATGATCACCTGTCTGTGCAGCTGATTGCTGATGCTGCTGGATTCAGCAGTATGCTTTTTGTAAAGGCATTTGCCTTCTGATTGTGGAGTGTGTAAAATGCTTCATTGATGTGTACTTATGCAAAAGGTGTGTGTGACCCACAGCTGACTGAGATCAGCTGAGTGAATGAATGGTTGATTGAACAGAGCCTAAAAAGGCATGACAGAAGCACAGCTTGTCTGGTGAAATGTTGGTTTGAAGTGCATGTAGTGTGTGTGATTTAGTGTGAGTTTTTTAAAGCTTTAAATGTATAATCAAAAATATATACATTAATAAATAAATTAATATGCAAGCTTGCTGTCTGGTATTCAACTGGAAGTGATGTGTTTTAGTTAGTTTTGAATAATTAAAGGGTAATTAATTAGCATGAGCACAAACAAAACCCTCAAATAGCATAAAAAGTCACAGTACTATACTTCACTGTTTAGCTGGCAGCTGACATCTGAAAGAGTTCATCCCTATGATCACCACTTTAAAGGTATTGAATGTCAAAATAATGGCTGACTTGCATAGAGATGCCATTGTATAAGAAGCAAACATGGATTTTTTTCCTGTACGGTGCAAGTAAGATTAAGACAGTGTGCCTTTCAGTGTCTTGAACACTCTCTGTCAGTTCTGTGGTTATGCATGTGTATTGTGTGTGAAAGCAGAGACCCTTGTGCCATTTGGGTAGGTCGGCCAGATGGCTTTAATGTCACCACCAGCCTCTGAAAGCTGTGCAACGTGGAGATCTGGAGCAAAAACAAACATATAGGAGCTAGGAGCTCAGCACAGGCCACCGCAGACACACTGTGTGGCATTGACTGCTACGAGCTAGATGAGAAACATATTGTAACCTAGATTCTCTCCTGCAAGGCCCTCTCTCTCTCATTATGTGGCTTTTTTTGTGCTGAGAGTATAACAGGCGCTTTTGTGTTTGAATTCAAACTCAAAGCAGAGAGGAGAGGAAGGAAAAATGGTAGGATATGTGTGTTTGTGATTGTGGAGAAAAAGGAGAAAGCAAACACACAAGGCATCCAAATATAAGAGGATAAGAATAAAGAAGATATTGTCTATGAGTATTTCTTACCGTCTTTGTTACTGGTCACAGGAATGTTGTGGACAGTTCGGAGTTTGAAACAGGAGCTGGTCAGGACCTGGAGCTCGACAGAACTTAAGACACACGTCTGGAGATCTGGAAAAACACACAGCAACCACACAGACATAAACGTTCACTTTTACTGTGGTAGAGTGTGCAAAAAGGGGTTTTAGATCACTTTAAGATGAAGGACACAATGTTTCTAAGGACAGAAACAGACAAGAAGACAATGCCATTGAAGGCCAGCATTACCTTTCTTCTGGAGTTTCTGTATGCTTTCCTTCCACTCTGACCTCTCGTAATCGGAGGAGAGGAGGAACAGGTAGCTCTGAATACACACAGAAAAAAATACGTCAAAAATGTTGCCTCTGTACTAAAATAACTATTGAAAGAACAAAACAAGATTTTGATTTTGAAGATTTTATACAGAAACTAGGGAGTGGAAATCCATCTAAAAACCAGTAGAAAAGCCACAGTTCGAAATGATTTCTCTAAATCTATCACAAAGGATTCCTTTGAAAGATACACATCTCCATCTAGTGGTGAGAGTTGAGCGCTGCAGCTACACAGATGCAGAAAGTGACACGATGGAATGAACAGATCACCTTTCCATGTTTGTTGTGGATGCGGAAAGGGATGGTGGGGGAGTGCAAGAGCAGCCACGACTCCTGCTCATTCATCTTCTTCCTCAGACGCTCCACACGACTCTGACCCTTTGGTGCTTTCTACACACACACACACACACACACAAATACACACACAAAGAGAGATATAGAATCTCATTCAGAATCATGGAAAGACACATTTAAGTACAATGTTGATATTGATTTTATGTCTAGTTTACCCGCCATTTTATAATGACATATTAAAATTAGAAACAAACTGTTTCATCACTACTGTGTCATTACTGTTGTCAGGTACAATCAGCATGGTATCAGCTTATTGAAATCTCTCCTATCTTCCAGGAAAGACTGTGGATAAGCCCCTGAAAGTGAGCTCCATGCTGCTGAGTCTTGATATAACTCAAAGATCACTCTTTCTTGTCAGTATTGAAGAATAACAAACACACACACCCTCTCAGCCCTCACCAGGAAGCCATGAGTCAGAGCCTAGTTACAATCAGCTGAATCTCTCACCGCTCTGGCCTCCTCCAAGTCTAAATACCAGCCATGGTCACTCACTGTGCCCCGGGTGGGAGCCTTAACACTCTAAGAGGGGAATAACAGGAACTCTCTGCTCCTGAAGTTTCAGTGAGTCTCAGCCAGGGGCGCGGGGGTGTATTACTATACATACTTGCAACTGTTGGAGGCTTATAACATCTTTTTTTTTTTTTCAACCTCTGCCAGTAACCAACTGTTTCAGCACTGATAGGAATAGACAAGGAAGGATGCCATGGCAAACATGTGTGTATGAAGTGTGAAGTAGCACTATGACAACTAGTACAAATCACAACAATAAGAATTTGGAGATTAATGGGTATATATATGGGAATCATTTTTTACTTTTACAAAGAAAAAGATGAGTTTTTGTTTTGAGTTGTATATATTTTTGACTCCGTTTGAGGATCTATATAATACAGCGTTTCCCTACATGGCACATTAAACCATGACCCTGTCTAAGACAAACAAAGGTGTAGGTAAGTTAAAAGGAAGGTAAAATGGTTCCTTCTTTCCAAGGAATCACTGACATGGAGAGTCTTCCATGAAAGTCTGCGTAGGCCATGATTAATAAATTGCTATTAAAGCTTCACTGGAGACATGAGTCCAGACTTCCTTTCTGAGTCACTTGTATTTGTTTGTGTTTCTTACAACAATAAGAACTCAGCTAATCATTCATTTTAAGGAACCCTGGAAGCCCCACCCAGAGAAGCAAGGTCTCAGGGACTGATGTTAAAATAACCTTTCCTAATCATGTGTACCTTGGCAACAATTGTTAGATCCATTTCTATACTTGTATCAACACATCATACAATAATACCTCCAAAAGCTCCAATAGTGAACACTGTGTCAGACTTAGATGCCATTAAATTTAAGTTTTAGATATTAAACAAATGCATGTTTGTGAAATACCTTCAAAGTAAATCCTAAATCAATCAAAAGACCTAACTCTGAATTATTTGGGGCTAAAAGGGCACTTAAAAGATAGTTGTTTTTTTCAATAAATGTCAAAATATAATAAGTATATTGTCTTCCATGTGTTTATGAAGTTTTATATTAAAGACTGAATTAAATAAACAAAGTTTTGACAATTTTTGGTCTGGCTCTCCTGTAAAGTTGGTCATGTGTCACCGACGCGCCTCTGGTTCCCTATTATTAGGCCCGGCAGTGGGTATCAGGCTGTGTCGTCATAAATCTACTGACACCATTCTCTAACTCTGACCTAACACACCTTTAAACTGCCTCTGAAACCTACCTTCATTCTAGCAGATACTCAGTGGTTTGACCCAGCTTTATATCTACATTTTATCTACTAAGGCTAACCTACATTGGCTGCTCCCCCTGGCTTGATAGGCAGCTTCATCTGAGTGCCATGGCCCGCTCAGTAGTGCAGCCGCCATATCTCTGCTTATCTAGCTCCACTAGTCTTAAAAATAGTCACTAATTAGCAACCGCTCTGGTATGAGAAACTCAATACATGGTCCTTAATGTGTCTTAGCAAAGAAAAAAGAAAATGTTTAAAGTTTAAAGTTTGAGCAAAATTTGATACTCTTGCTTTTGTTTAGGAGTTCCAGTTATTTAAGTAGGAGTTCCATGTACTTTAATGGCATTTCAGTTAAAGTGACTCATTCAGTTTTTGTTTTGTAATAGCAAATGTCTCAGTGTTACACCCACACTAACTGCCTTTGCCATTCTTAGCCATTTACATACAAATACATTACATTTGGCTCCATATACCAGAAAAAAACAACTGGATTACCTTCTCTTTCTGTATCTCACTCTTTAAGACTGAGATCTTGATCTTCATCTCCTCAATCTCGTGCTCGGGCAGGACTTGGATACTGTGGCAAGAGTCAGAGTCGTCCAGGGTCTGGAAAGTTAAATCCGCCAGAGGGATATACCACTTGCACTCATACTGCTGATGGCGACTGAAGAGGAAAAAGACGGAAGGATGCAGGAATACAGGGATTCAGGGATTAAGACGGAGAATATAAAACATAATTAGTCTCATTAGACACATCCAGATCAGTGGAGGACACACAAAGCTAAAAAGCCCTACAGAGCAAAAGCGATGAAAAACCATCAAACATCAAACATCAAATAATTAATGGAAAATTGCATGCATTATTATAGATGTCATAATTTAAAGACGCTTTGAAATACCATAATTAATATAGCTCTGGACAAATTTTTTTCGAAGCAAGCCTAGTAAAAGATTGACACCACCAGTTGAGAGCAAAACAACTTCAGGTCATACTCACAAATGTATTATCTTTCTATCCAAAATATTCTAGCTTGACCTCAGGACTAATTTGATCTGAACACATCAAAATAAGGAATCATTTTCAGTCTATCCATTTGATCCCAAAGCTATATTAATGAAAATGATGCACGCTCAGCACAGTGCTACTTCCTCCACGGCTGAGAAGATTGATCTGCATCGTCACTAATGAGACTCTCATTAGCATTCCTGGGTGCTGCACAGTTAACTCATTACCAGTGCGACACCTTCATCAGACGGAAATTGGAGCAGCTAGATAATGAGAATCCATACTCATAAGTTACAACTAAAATCTCCATTTATGGCTCAACTTCTGAGGGCCAATTAGATTAGAGGAACACATGTAAAATCTCACAAAAAAGTCGCCTGAATTTCACCGCCAGTAAACTAGGTCTTTTGGTTTGTGGGAAAACTATTCAGAAAAACGACATCAAATTCACTTTTGGTATGTGTAATATGGACTTACATTCAAAGCTTAATCACAGCAGCACAGGAAAGATGGCCTATTAAGTTCTTTATCATCCAAGTACATTCATCTTATACCCCTCGAAGCCATTCCAGAGCCTCCGATCTCTTGCCCCCATCCTCCATAATCAAACCCTTTGTGTCTCAGTGCTCTCTGGTCTTTTAGGAAATCTCTTCTCTCTCCGTTCATTTTTCTTTCTAGTGCACTCCTAGCCCTGTTTACAGCTGATCTAGTTACATTTAAACATGCCCGCCAGATAGTGCACACACACACAAATAAGAGGGTGGGGTTCAGTTAGATAGTAGGAGTAGAATATGAATACATAATCATATCCAATTTCCTAGCCCTTTAGTAACAATAGCAACAGTGGACTATACATAAAGAGAACAATAAAATATGTATTCAGGAAGTGGAACATGTGGCAGCGGTATGTAAATATGACTAATTCCAACATGATAGAAATGAGATAATCAGAGGATACAATAGGATTAAGGATCCTCACTTAACCCAAGGTGATTGAGTTTCTGGATGGCTGCTCTGCTCTAACTGTGTGTGTGTGTAGCCAGTAGGCGGCACGCTGTGATAACACTCAAGACCATAATAGTATGGGCCGGTAGTTATGGCAACGCCATGTGTTCCTCCAAGTGAGGGGTGGCTGCAAATGACATAGACAAACGATGAATGTCAACCAAAATAAGATCCAATCAGGCTAACAGCAACCGCCATGCTGACGAAGCGAGTGACAGGCAATCCTGTAAGTGTGACACTTAATCTATGGACATGTGTCAAGGCTTTAGATGCAGCATCACACAAACTCAACAGATTGCTTCCTGAAACACACAACCCCCTGCTTGTGCTTACACATCTCTATTCACCGTGTATATCTGCTTCTCTCGTACACCTTTCAAAATACCAGAGGCAAAATGCCTGCTAGTCTTTCTCTTTGTTAGTGAGGCTTCAAAAAGCCCTCCAGTTTTGCAGAACCGGGAACAGAAAGAGAGACAGGGTCTTTTGTAAAGTGCCGGTGTCATCCTTTCTGTTTCACTGTTGGGGGCTGACGTGTTGATTTTGAAAGCAAAATAAATGACAGAGGGAGAAGCATAGAGGACAATCCTAAAAGAGTTGATATTTAAAAAGGTGCACATTCAAATGGCTCTGGTGTAAATACACTGTTTTTATACTTTTATACTCTGAAAGGAGAGGGCAAGGTATGGTGGACTCACCCCACTGCTGTCTTCTTCATCTTGGCACAGAGCAGCAGATCGGTGAAGAGGAAGACGTGACGTACCTTCCTGGAGCTTTCCGACACTTCGACCAGGAAGCCATCCTTCACCAGCTGACGGGCCTAAGAGAACACCTGATGTTACTTTATGTTGAGCCACCAACGCATATTGTACACAATGCTGTCAAACAGTCAGTTGTCAACTTGCATTGTGGGTAATGTAGGCACCAGGTTCTGACAAAGAAGAACAATGTGTGGAATGTGTTCTGCTGCATCGATTTATTAACACATTGTGACCCCGACAATGTTACCTCTCCCTTGGGCGTAGTGACAGCAGTCCTGCGGGGGTCAATCTCCTCATTGATAGAGGAGAGGAAGTTCTGAGATATCCGAAGAGCGTCCTGCAGGAGGGGGAAGTCCGGGTGGTCCTTAGGAGTGTGTTTCAGCAAGTCCTACAACACATGCACAAACGCGCACAGTTGCATAGACATACACAGTCATGATCTGTGCTACAATACATACAACTTTACTGTGCTGTGAAAGCACAGAAGTAATTGTTGGTGCAACAATGTTTAAAAGGTCTATTATCATTTGTGGTTCTATCTATTCTAACTTTCAAAAATGAATTCAAGCATAAGCAGAAGTTATGACTTAATTTTATCTTCTTATCTAAAACATAACTGCACTGCACAAACACATCTTTCTTAAAACACTTAAGCTCATTTCCTTCTTTTTATTCAAGCTGCTCTCGTCAGTATAGCAGAGGGATGAACAGGACAGCTAACAACAGAGGCTTGAGAAGACTTCTATCTTCCAAAAAGAACAACCACCACTTTCCACCGCTTCTTAATTGGCATGAATGACAGATACATGACCTCTGTAGAAACACACTAGCCTGGGATACACTGGGTATGTTGTTGTTCTGACAGCTTTATGCAAACGTATTCATGCAATACAATCCTGGAGGGTAACTATACACATTCAGGGATGTCTGTGTCTTTGACTGGCAGTTCCCACTTAATTATTACTCATCCAAAGAGGTAGGCTGATTTAGGCTGGGAAGACACTGTGATAAACAACAAAATGTAGGCTTTGACTTTTTAGCACTTGGGCTGCTGTGTAGAGCAGAAGGGAATGGAGTTTCTAAATACTGCATTTAGAAAATTGAGTAGCAACATCATCAGAATCAGTGTTGTGC
This sequence comes from Morone saxatilis, assembly GCF_004916995.1. Classification (NCBI taxonomy): domain Eukaryota; kingdom Metazoa; phylum Chordata; class Actinopteri; family Moronidae; genus Morone; species Morone saxatilis. Next base: position 19,398,746 of record NW_023339763.1, on the reverse strand, counting down.
TTTTCTTTCCAATTTGGGTGAAAAGATCCTTTAAAGGCGTGCAAACTGTAAGCTGTGTACTCACATGAAGGACCAGGGTGCTTCTGGTAACACGGTCAATCGGCTTGTAAAGGAGAGCTGTGGGGGAGAGAAGAGGAGGGTTCTGAGTCAGCGCCGCTCCCACACAAATCTATACACGCAGAAACACACACACATTCACACACACACACACACACAGGAGGTCACAGTTCCACCACTCGAACAAGGACAAACACTCCCACTCAGCTCACACCGAGTTAAACACGGCTCCTACAGTCAGACCGATGATATGATTCTCGGGTTGACGACATTCGACTTAATGACAACAAACATCCATGCTGCTCGAGTCTTTTAGCAATGTGTGCAGCTCACCCTGACCTTTGACCTCTCCGTGAAGGAGAGTAAGCGAAAAGACAGTTTCCATGCAGGGATCAACAGAGGATTACATTGTTTTATTTTTAAATTATCTGAATGTGTGTGTGTTGTTTTATAGGTATGCAGCAGTTTGTTACTGCACAATGAAGGGACACACACACACACACAGCTTAACATGCAGTCCATCTCCTGATTGATGCTGCAGGCTCCTATTGGTTCAGTTTGCTTCCACTGCATATTTAGGCTGCTACTAGGTAAACTACAGCCTGCCTGGACTTTAAGGGAGTCTCTCTGACACGCTCAGACCCAAACATAAACAGCATGACTGCATGTATATATGAAAAAACAGACACATGCCCAAACGCCACCGTTCCTGTCACTAAATCACAGTTTAAGCCTTCACCACCATACTTGGCTTGTTTCCCCGTGGGACGGCTAAGCTGCTGAGGTGAGGTGAACGGCAGCAGGTCTGACATACATGACAGCTCTAGGTGAGAAACTCCCACAGATAGGATAGAGGGGAAGACAGAAAGAAAAAAATTATACAGGGGAGATGGGCAGATGTGAGAACCCCTAGGGAGTAACGAATAAAAAGCAAACACACATATAGATGTATAAAAAGAGAAGGGGGGGGGGCTTTTATTCTGCATTTCCAGTCATGAAATGCCAAACATGTCCCAAGGTCTCAAAATAATAATGCCATTGTGTCAGGAAACACTGTAAAAAAAATACACATTATATGTTGCTCTGCAGATGTACTCATAAGGGAAAAAAAGTAAGGGTATGCAATAAATACAAACCAGATCCACAAGGGCATAGAAATCTAAAAAAACAGCTGACAATGTTCCATTCGGTGATCAAGCTAATCTCCATTTATTAAAGTGAAAGATGTTTAAACCGAAGGGAAGAAAAGTAAGCCAAGTGAGACAGGGAGAAGCCTTCTGTATGCAGGGCAGGTCGGCCCAGACACAATCTGCTCCCACAGAGGGGTAGAAACAGTGCTGCGCTTCCCTTCAAATGTTACACTTATCTGTTTAAACCATTGGACATTGCTCCCTTCAGCTGTACAGTAGTACAGACATGTTCTCTCTGTCTTCTTCTTTCCCTCTGTACTCTTACTTTTTCAAGCGTTCATTCTCCTCTCTTCCCCTCCTCCTTCAACTAAAAGAAATGAAAGAGCGAGAGCAGAAACCTACAGGGAACATGTTCAGATCTCCTGATAAGGCCTGTCATATTAAACTTTACACACTCTATACTGCCTCTCATATGTGCAAACATACATACACAAACTCACACAAACACACACACACACACACGTACACACTCTGCTACTGTATAAGACCAAAGAATCTCCTAGACGGCCTTGGCGATGCTCTTTGAAGTTTCTCCAACCTCTGGTCATTAATACTGCGGCCTCCATCAGTGGTCCTGCTTCACTGAACCAATACCGCTACCTCCTGGAGGATTAACTACAGGACCTGCACTGACTGCAGGCTGTGACCACCTCTAAATATGTGTGTGTGCAGGTTTATATTCACCTCAAGTATAGGTACTTAAGGTGACTTCAGGTTACCTTAGGTACAATTCGAGCAGCAGATGCTAGAACAGTACATTTAAGTTACTACTAGTAGTTTTTGTGAGTATGTTAGCTAGTGGTACAAGTCAGTAAATCAGCTGTTTTGATTATTTAGGTCCTATTTTGTCCTGCATGGCTGAAATACTATTGCACTTAGTTTCTATTTGGAAACAAGAGTCTACAGCCATGCTAGCTGCTTTGAGAAGGTGTAATAAGGCACAATGGTACTTTGAGCTAAATGCGAACATCAGCATACTAACATGCTTATAGTGGCAATGCGAATGTTAACCAGGTATAATAATCACCACTGGTTTAGCATGTTAGCATGCTAACATTTGCTAATGAAGACTAAGCAGAACAAAGTACAGCTGTGGCTGATGGGGATGTCATTAGTTTTGCAGCTATTTGATCATAAACCAAAGTTATGGATCAGTATTGACAAATTTTTAGAAATTTTAGTCTGGACGAGGTCACATAATGGTTACAGAAACCTCCGCGATAACTCCTTTTACACCTCAATATACTCGGTTGGTCATGTTTTGAACCTACTGAGGAAGCTCAGTGATCTTTTCATTCCCTCTTTTCCTTCTGTTCTCTTTTTTTCCCATACATATTATAATCACATGTGCAGATATATGAATAATCAATCTATATTCCAGGGAAACATCAGATTCTGAACACAGGACAGGATAAGGATTACAGCCAGGATGCTAATGTATGAAAATCAGTCTCTGCAGAACTAATGCTGGAAAAAATGTGTGATCATTTCACAGTGGCTACATGTTTTTGGAGTATCCCATTTATATCCGTTTTACAAACAAGGACAGAATCTGGAAAGACAAGCAAAGTTCAATGTCCAGTCAAAGGTCAGGATGAGGGAAGATGAGAATACAGAGAGAGAGGCGGATTATTGGAAGTCGATGACCTGTCACAGCGAGGTGTCTCTGATTGGACCTGTTCTCAAGGTCGCCTCGACGACTTGGCTGACGGTCAGATAGTTCATCTTTGCTAACGAGGGGATAGACCATGTGGGCAAAGTCTTTGAACAGGCACACCACACACACTACACGGGTCTACAGATAGGACACGGGGACTGCCAGCTTTCAGCCCTCAGTGTTTGGCAAGACTTTTAGCTACAAATGCCAGGCATGAGCCGTGACGGAGGACGCGGAGGACAGAAAAAGGGTGATAGGAGAGGCAAAATAAAGCAGACAGAATGACAGATAGAGAGAGGGTATATCAGGATTTAGGAATAGACAGAAAGCGGTAGCGGAGTGGAGCAAATCTTCATTTACATGTAAAACAGGACGTCAGATTCTTGTTTGATTAAGTACTTGTGTCGTTCTCTGCATCCATCAAATCGGACTGTACTATATTAAAATAAGCCTGACAAATTAGCCAATTTACATGAGGAAAATACACAAAACCACACGTCAATTCATTTGGCTGAGGTCCAGTTGAATCATCTGGAAGGCAAGTAGGATGGATGAATGACTACAGGGAAGAAAGGCAGGCAGGAAGAAGGCTTGATAAAAGAAATATGGAGGAGAAACAAAGAAGAGCGGTAGTTCCAGGAGCAGGAGAAATCCCTCGACTACCTCGCCAGGTAATTAAGGAACAGCAATACAAACAGTAATCAAAGCAGCTGCCCTGGGTGCTGACAAACACTGATTGTTGAGGGAATATGAAACTAGTTTCATGTTACTTCACTACTATAAAAACCTATGGTACAGCAAAGAAATCATATAGTACTTGCATGCTATAGTATAGTCTCAGCAGTAAAAAGGAGAAACAAATGTGACTCTTACAACCTGCATGTTTGGGTTCTTCCTCATTTACGATGCTTCACACACACTTCACAGGTACATGCTGCTGATAATTGACACACATATGAACACTCACCCACCCTCTCTCAGTCTGACAAAGACACATCATTTGCTTATCACGTTTTCTTATCATTGCATAATTTGGACAACAGTTCATTCTTTTCCCTGCAACAAGAGGTCTACCCTCATGGTTTAGTTGTGCCAGATCCCCAAAACACCTTACGTTTGCAAGACACCAGCAGAGTAAAGGCATGTAGCAGCTCCCCAATACACACACTCACACACATACAGAACAGACTTGTTCCGATCCTCTGGTGATAAGTATTCTCTCTATGAGGAGCAGTCTGGGGCCAGAAGTCCTTATTCAGAATAAACGTGCCTTGCATTTAAACAAACACACACATAAAAAGCTGCTGTCATCCTGTATATTCTGTATGTTAAAAGACATGAACGATTGTAGCCTGTTAGTCCCAGCAAGCTGCCTTTTCCAGAGGATCATCACAGAGCAACCAGACAAAAGCTCCAACGCTTCAAAAGAAACTAATTCTATCACCCCAGTACGTGGGCTACAGCACATAAATGTAGAGAAAAAGGCAAATTCTATTTAAAGGTCTGAAATCATCAACAGACAGATGCTTTTGTGCATCATGAGCATCAGTTCATGAAGCTCCAAACAGCTATCAGATATACTGGTATCCCAAATCAACCTGGAAGCTTATTAATAACTGTCCCAACTTCACAGCAAACACAGTATACTACCAATCTACCGTAGAATCAACAACGCTGACATCCTGGCTCATACAGAAACGACAGGAAAAAGGAAAAACAACAGTCCAAGTTGCCTGAATCAAACGGCGGCAGCTCGTGTCATGCAATCGTTACCGTATGTGCAGTTACAACACAGTCTGAGGACCAGAAGCACCTCCATATCCCTCATCTCCTCTCCTTACTCCGTTCTCCTGCTCACTGCCTCCTTTCTCAGGCAGAGACTGACAGAGAGAGAGAGAGGGGGGAGAGAGAGAGAGAGAGAAAGAGAGGGAAAAAGAGAGAGCAAGGGCGCTCACACATGCACCAGTTTGCCTCCCAAAGCCCGCCACTGCATACACAAGTAGAAGGGGCAGGACTGGAGTCTTAAAGCAGCAAGCCAGCCTAGACAGACAAACACACACAAATAGACACACAAAGACAAGGACGTGCACATGCACACACGCACGTACACACAAACTTACCCTCCATCGAGACAGATGTGGTACAATCTTTGGAGTCTTTAGGACCTTTCACTTTGAGGTTCTGAAAGAAACAGAGGAGTGGAATGATCAATTTAATTAATTATACACACACAACCACGCTCACTCCCACACACACACACACACCCCCACACACACCCACACAAACACACAGCTCTCAACTGGCTTGGCTGAGGATAATCAAGAAGTATAGAAGCCCTGCAGCAGACTGAGACAACTGAAAGAGGCTGTACTGTGCAATCTTCACAAGTTTATCTCTCAGTTAATTCTATTTACAACCAACAACACAACTCTACAGCATGATAGAATTATTTACATGTTATATAAATAATATTAATTCAAATTAAAGTTATAATCTTAAAATATACGGTATATACAATCCACATTTTACTATCAATGTAACTTTTAGGTTCTACAATGCTGGTGTCCTGCAAGCTAAACAGTTGGTGGTAAAAGGTCAAAAACATAACAGGAAATTGGGGGTGATGCCCCATATTCCCTCACTATAATTAATCTTTTGCCTCTAGCTGGCATGGAAACAAGAGAATGAGAGTGGGTTTGGCATTATCAGGGTTATCAGGAGTCACTCCCGTCACAGATGTTCTTTTAATTACTATCTATAACACCTTCAAAGCAATCAGTAGGATTATTAACACCCCTCATCACCCTTCCTCCACATCAGCTCTCAATACTAAATATAGCCACAACGCTTACAAATGTAAACGAACAAAAGTCCAAACCTTCTGCTGGGAATTCCACAGCTCATCTGTCCAGACACTAATAAGCTTAAATGTGCTAGGTGTAGCATATTTTATCATAAACATATTTGTTAACTGTTCCTCAAAACAAGACCACATTTCCCATAAACACTGTTGCTTCCTGTCAAAAAGAGGATGTTTCAGCTCGCATTGGTTCCCTTCTGTGTTGTCGTTTCATGGGCATTTGTTTTCTCCTTCACTTTACTGAAGGGGACTGATCAACGTGATGGTTTAAGACACTTTAGACCAAATAATAGATGTGTCTTCAATACATTTGCCCAAAAGCTTCTCGACTCTCTGATCATCTTTGGAGGATGAACTTACCTCAGATATCTTCTGGAACTGGCTGTTGGCCTGGCTGCATTTCTCCGCTGTCTCTAGCGCCACCTTGTAGTTGTCCACAAAGGCCTTGTACACTCCCAGCTGGCTGGCCTAGGATTGTGAAAAGAGAATAAGAGTCATTAAGGTACAGGAGAAACAAACTGGTGTGAGACAGTAATAGTGGCATGAACCTCTCTTCAATTCCATCTGAAATGTTTAACCACACTGGAGACCCAATGAGCAACTGGTTTACTGTACAATTCATTTATTATTACAACACAAGTATGTCATGGCAGTTTATCTAAATACAGTGGAGCGAGGACAACTTGCATCTACCTTCAAATATCGCTTACATACTTCTGCATGTCAAACCATTATATTAAAATTCATATACAGCTCTGGCACATGAATTAATTTCTATTACCATCAGAATTGTGCCTCAAGTCGAGGGTTGAAAAGAGTGCTGCAGTCCCTCTTTTGCTCTATCAGCACAAGATACACACACACACACACACACCGTTACACACATATAATCAATGCACACAGGCTAATCATATTCCCATAATGCCACTCCACTGGTGGCTCTGTGCACTCCTGACTAAAACACTTTCTCTTTCTTCATCCTTTTTATTAACAGCCTCTCTTTGCAGCACTGTATGTGCATTGTAACACAAGCTGCAGACCAGCAGTGCATGAATATGCATCCTGCTACAGCTATGCTTGAATGGCTGGGCTGAAGAGCTGACTGCATCCTATTAAAGCAATGAGATTGGATTCAGCTGAATAGAGTGAATGAGTAAGACTTGTTACTTTTGTTCTTAAACCCCCCTCCTCCTATTTTCATTTCCTCTTCCTTCCACTTCCCCTCAGAGTGTGAAGTTGGGCTCAAGAGGGGAGACAGGGGGAATCATCCGGCCTCATATGACACCGATGATGTTAATCAATACATTCTTCATGGGAAGAGATGATAGAGAAAATACAACTAATAGCATAGCAATAACAGTTACTTTGTGATATAGTCATCTTAGCACAAACATTTAACCACATAAAGACTTAGACGGACAAGAAGTCAGCCAAACAAGTGTCACTGCCTGTATATCTTGTTATAATTAGAGACTTTGTTAAGTCAAACCAAAACCTTGGATGGAAGGGAGAAACCACCATGTGTGATCACTGCATTTCCAAAGATACAGATTTTTGACTTGGCAGCTTAGCTGGAAAGTACAAACCAAGCACAATGACGTGATCGTGGTATTTCATCAGTTCATCGTGTTGCTTGGACACACTGGACCGCTATGAAACATCTCCAGGCCTGTCGGTCACTGCAACGCAGAACTTTGAGCAATGCTTCACAACACAGTGCCTACACCTCAAATAACCAGATCACAGGTCAGAGAGTAGGGTGGGAAAACAACAGCTTGTGTTTTGAGAATGGAGGAAGATGAAGAGGGAAAGTAAAGAATGAGAGAGGACTGGAAACGGAAAGAGAGACAGAGGGGACAGCACTAGAGTGCTGACTAGAAATAGACTAGAAAATGCTTGTAGAAATATAAATGTGAGCATAAAGCTGCAGTCTAGACCATGTTGCTAACAATACCTTCTCCACGAGCCTACAGTTCAAGCTCTGCTTTGATTTTTGATTTTAGAGGACGCCGCACTCAGTTTAAGCACTTATCATATGGTTATGATCAGTGAAAGAAAAGAAAGACAAACACAGCAAAAAAAACGTTTAGAATCTCATGCTAGGAAAACTTAATGGAGCTGGATCGTAGACTCGTTTTAGTGGCACTAGGATTTCCAAAGATCCGAAACCATCTATTTTATCATGCAAAACCAATCGTTTCTTTCTACAGGATGATTTCAAGAATTTTGGCGTCGGCATGATCAATATTTAGCAGTTAGCAGAATATCGGTATTCTGCACGTGCTTGATTACAACTAACTGACTTCCAGAGTGAAATCCCTGCATACAATCGATTGCACAATGAAATACTGTACGTGCAGCACTCTGCTGTCTACACTGGGCTATAGTTCCTCCTATTGCAGAAAGACATTGTTCCCCTTGCTCTTTAACACTCAAACGTCAGTCATGCTTGTGTCACGAGACTGCAGAGTACAATCGAAGCCTAAGGCTGAAGTACATATCATGTCTCATTTTTTCCTGAATAAAACGGAGTAAACTGGTAACAAGAACTTTGGACTTGAGGACAAAATAGTCCACCTAATGTTTCACTAAAGGACAGCTAGGATCACCAAAGTCAGTAGGCTTCATCCTCTTGTGTCTATGTCTATGTCTATGCCTAATAAAATTTAATGGCAATCCATCTAATAGTTGTTTATATTTCAGTCTGTTCCAAAGTGGTGGACTGACCGACCAACACTGTCATCCATATGCCACTAGAATGCCTAAAAGGGGTTTCCATGGGGAAGCAGTAATAATCCACAATATTACAGAGCATGGATTACAGTAACAGTGTCTTCACAAATGCGCTTTAAGTTTTGTTTTTAGTAACCCAAAAGCTCTTCATAGCCATGACTGTAGCAAGATTAAACCATTTCCACTTAATGCCTCCAGGGACTTTATTTGGTTGGCCAAATGCAGTCCTGGCAGTCACAGGCTGCAGCTGAGCCCCTTTCTTGTCTGGAAAAGGTGAGAAAGTTGGAACTGTGGCTGGCTTTTATGCCCTGTCAGCCTGCTTTCTATAACTCTGTCCCTCTGTGTTGCTCCAGTGGCCTCCATGCTGCTGACAAGGAGCAGTAGGGAGTAGACCAGCTAATTACACCGCCATCTGCACTCTCACACTGCCACTCTGACTAAATGTTTAGCTGCCACATGACATGTACGCACATATACGCAGCACAGATGGGAGCTGATGACTACACTAATAGGTGTCACTTGGTGGTGCAACTCCTGGGGTCCAGAGAGAGGAGGGGGGACGAGAGGAAGTACTTTAACTACTAAAAGAACTACATCTCTACATGAGAGCTCTGTTCATTTCCTCTGCTTCTAAACATAAGCTCATGTAGCATTTCCAATCAATCTTCCTGAGTTGCTAACACATTTCCCACTCTGAATGTTCAATAGACTATTCTAGTGAATAAATGTTCCATTAAATCTTCTATTAAATACATCAGTTGGAGCACTGTTGCACACAATGTTCAATCTCTGGGTTTCCAAGAAAAGTTTTGGAAGCTTTTGAGCATACCTGACCAAAGTTTTATCTAAAACACATTCTAAAATGAACAAAAATGTATACTGAAGTTTGATAGCCAGCTCTAGTTAGCTGTTTGTGCTTTTGAACATATACTGTACATATACTGTACACTGCAACATATCATTTTTGTGGTGTTGTAATTGGTAAATGATTATTTTTCCAGTAAGGTCTGTTTTGTTTTGAAATGTTTGCTGGTTAAATGTATAGAAAGTGTCTCTGGTCACCTGACTGTCTTGTTGTAAACACATGTGAAATAAGTACTGAAGAACCTGCAGTAGCAAGTAGTTACACATTCAGTTGTTTTTGTCTGCCCTCTTGCATAGTTCTCTATACATCTAATAAATTAAATATATATATATAATATATATATAAATAAATAGATATCAGCATTGTCATAAATACCAACTGAAGTTGCAATCTTTAAGTCATAGTGGTTTACTGCTAACAATAAGCCTGGCTGACATGTGTCTTTAGCATGTGGAAATGTACCTGAAACCCTTAGGGAGATGTTGAAAACCAAAAGTGAAAGATGTCAACTAGAGACCTTTAACTTCTCAGAATATGACAAATATCTTCATCAAGTTCCTCATTATGATGGCATGAAATTTACTCAGCTGTGAGTTGCAGAGTTGTGATATTTATATATCTGTCAAACCAAAAAAGGAGTAAACTGGGATGTAAATGAGCAGAACACATGCACGTAAATGTAGCTTTACATTTGACCTTATGATAGCAAACAATGTGATGCCTTGATTTTCTCAACTGCACGCTCATGAGGTCTCTATTTTGATCTCACACATTTATAAAATACTTCCGGTTCTAAATCAAAGCTGTGAGCTCACAAAAAACACTGCATCACATACCATTAGAGACAGAGATATTTTACAACTTTGAACAGTTACTTCTCTTTTTCAGAGAATAAAATAGTTGCCAATGTCTTGGCTCTGAGGAGTTTATTTTGTCTGAGCTGGCATGACACTTACTCCGGTGCTCTAGTCAAAACAACAGTGTGCTCATGACTTGGCAAAATGTCCCAGGATCTCTCATAATGGGACATCTGATTAACTCACAGCTCATTAGCAAGAATAATCTCCTAAGATCCAAAAACATGGCGCAGGCTGAATGCAGGACATATTTTATCCCTGATCCCACATCAGTTAATCACATTTATCAGGTTATTGACATAAAAGTTAAAGGAAGATTTCTAAAAATACATACACAATTCTCATAAGCCGAACAGTGTTTATGGCAAGTTGCCTATTTCAAAGGTGACAACACTATTGGTTAATACTACAGCTGTACCATGTTTGTTAAAACAGAACTAGTAGCGGAAACAAAAGGAGTTTTCTTTGTAAATTTATAATAGACTGAATGTTTTCAATCAGCTAATTAACATCAAATCTGCAACACTCATCGAAGATAGCTACAGGATATGTATTACTGTGGAATGATCTGTTACAAAATGAGGCAGAGTAATAACAGTGTGAACAGCAGGGTGGCTTAAAAGAGAATTTGATAGCTATGAAAATGAGTCTTGTTAATGGCTTATATGCTGTATATGAGCCAAACCAAAAAAAAAAAAAAAACTAAATCATTGTTTTGTTCTCCATCTTCTGTGGTATTCTGATGCCCCCAAGTTCAGAGCAAAACCCTGCTGTTACTGTCAGGTAGGAGAGGCTTTCTTAGTACATTGCCACTTTGGCTTTCTCTGTCTGTTGAGTTTCCAGTGCAGGGTTATTATAACCCACAATAGTCTGTTAAAGCACAGTACCAAATGGCATTCAAATTGGACACTAAAGTTTTACTGATTTTTAACGACTCAGTGCCTCTATTACAGCATGTTGCATCAGCTTATCTACAGTATGCCAAACAACTGTGATGGGTATCTGAAATATGTTACAACACACAAACTGTGCACATGCTCTTACAGTATCTTCTGTGCTGAGAAATTCAAATTACATTATCCATTGCAAATGTGACAATGTAAAGATCTAACACAGGGAGGACTAACTCACTTTGAGACTAGCTGAGGCCTGGAGCCTTGCTAATTCTACACACAGACACATCCACACACACATAACACTGATGTTGTTGCATTATGTACTGAGAGCGCCTGTTTAAGCAACATAATCCAGTGCAAATAAGACAGCGTGATAGATCGGAGGCTGCAACATTTCTGCTAATGCACTCGGACCACAGACACGGGGGCACGGGAGCACGCACACACACACACACACACACACACATACATACACCTATGCACACACATAGGTCTAATTTAGACAAGTGATTCATGAGTACAAATCGTGAGAGTCAGACAGTTCTCCTTTTAACACTCATTTATATGTTCCCTGCAAATGATGGAGAGGGAAAAAACCCACACAGTGTCATTTCTCAGCCCACGTCAGACTCACCAGCTTCTGGAACAAATGTCCCACGGTGACCTTCTCGTCCCACTGCTGGATGTTGGGTAAGAGAGCGTCGTAGAACTCCTTGTGGATCTCAAAAATGTCCTGGATTTTGTAGAAGATGGTCTCTACCTGCTGGATGGTCAGGACGGGTTGTGAGGTTGTGGCTGTGGCTTTCAGAGGACGCATGGGCTGGACAGTAAAAGGGAGAACGGGACAGAATCAGTGAACACAACTCAGCTAACGAGGAGGCTCCCAAGCACCAACCGTAAGTATTTTTTCCAAAGGTTAACTACAGTAAATATACAGTATGAAGAACTGGAAAGCAAGGCTGAACTCAGTTTATCTTCTTGTCAAGTTCAAGTTTATAATACAATTGTATAATTGTTTCCTAAGTTAATATCTGTTTGTTTTAATAAGTTACAGAAAGCATTTTACTATGGCAAGAAGTTTATTTTACACACAAATTCCAATAAAATGGGTTGAGGTCATGTCTAATCTAAGAGCAGGCTTTGATAGTGAGTACAATTTGGGGCAATTAATTGGCTAATCAGTGGCCTAATTGGGCCAATGCCTGAAAAACAAACAAGTTTCTGATCTTGCTATGCATCACCCAGTGATAAGTGTGTAATCTTAGCCTCCCTGCTCTGCAATTGGGTGGCTCTATTCTCCGCTGTGCAGTTTCTGACCAGTCAGATTGGATGGCAACTCAGTTAATCATACATATGTGTGGAGTGGACTTGGTGGGGTGGTGGGGCAAGGGGGGGCTGAATTACAGTGAAAAGAGAAAGGCTTCCACGTCATGGAAGCAAAAGTTCTCTCATGCTTAGGATGAGTCAGTCCCCCATTGATTGCAGGGGTTGTATGAAGGCTGGTCAGACAGGCTGGCTCATTTCTAAAAGGACAACGGCTGCAGACACATTCGACGCCCCCAGGGTGGTCTATATATGGTGGCAAAGAATGAAGCTGAAAAGGCCTCATCAGGTTTGAAAAAAATGGTTTAGACAGATGAATGAATTTCCATTTCCATCTTTTCATGTTATTGCCTACATTACAGGATAACATCACATTATTACGGAAGCTGCACAAATACAAAAAGAGACATTGGTCAATTTACAGGGTTGTTACAAATTATACTATTATATTAGCAACCGGCCAAATTACTTAATATACTACTACTAATATTACTTCTAAATACTAACTAGCAATAAGCTACCTGTATGCGGAACTGTAAAACTGGGAAGTGTGTGTGTCAGCATGTTTAAGAAATGACAGAAGGAGATATTTAACATATGTCCTCAAACCTTATAGCCCCTATTCATATAAGTTTCATCTGATCTACTGTCATGTTTCACATGAGGTGTGTCAATATATGTTGATAACCCAGGAGGAGAGGAGAGGAGAGGAGAGGAGAGGAGAGGAGAAGGTATAAGCAACTTCTGGCTGTCAAATTCACCACCATTATACAAAAAACCCCATCCAATACATGAGCTACTTATGACTTGTTTCTAAGTCCTGACTTTTTAAATAGTAGTGTAAACTAAAACCTGGCAAAAAAGTATGATCACACAGAGTGTTTTAGACATACTCTCGATGATTGAGGAAGGGGAGGAGGATAGGAAGAAACTTCTTATTGGTCAAACTGTATAATGACTTGTGTCGTCACTGAGGGTTGAAAGAGAAGGAACTGAGGGACAGATTTCTGCAAGTATAACTGCAATCCTTTGTTTACATCATTCACTGACTACTAACTATGGCCTTTTGTGTTTAAGTGCTGGTAAAACAATATTACATCGCAACTTAACGTTGGTGGTCAAAGTGCAGTGTGTGGCTGAGCGGCAGGATATGACATAGCTTAGCACGGGAAAGCAGGTTTCGGTTAGTGTTTCAGGAAGCTGCTGAACTGTGGTCCCGTTTGACCATTAACCACTAATGGTGCTCAGTTCACACACAGCAGCAGCCCTGCAACATGTATGCTGCTACACAAACCTTTAAATGCTGTTTTTCACGCAAAAAAGGAAATTCTCTTATTATTATCCAGCTTTGGTAGCTACACAAAGTGTGCAAAACTGTGTTTTTTGCAGTGTGTGTCTCTCACCAGTAGCAGGGCCTCCAGCTGGTTAATGTAGATCTCCTCGCTGGCCAAGAAACCAGACAGCACCAGTTTCTTCATCTCCAGTCCTTTCTCTATTTCTCCCTGCGGGATAAAACAGACCTGTCTGTAATAATGTATTTTACATGTAGTTATACATTTCACACACATGCACATGCACACAAACATCAACTTTTGGTAACTTTTTGTACCCTTGATTTATTTTTAACCAATGCCAAATTACAGAACAATGACTCAAGATCATTTCCTGCATGATGCCATTGCAGTCAGCACATTAGGTAAACATGAGATTAATACACACACATCCCCAGTGCGCAAGAATGAGCAGCCGCTGTTTATCGGGAATCTTGTCTCAGCTAAAAACATCTAGATGGCCTGCTTCCTCTGTGGAAAGTCACCACCCTAATCACGTACAAGAAACATGGAGTGAGAGCAAGACAAACTACTACATTTATTCCTGTACTGAGGAAACCAATAGTAATATTACTAATACTACGAGTGAGAAATATAGATGCAAGCAATGAGCTAGAACGTTTCAACTAAGGCGAAATGTTAGACAGTCTTACTTGATGTTCTTTAATATCACAGAACACACCGGTTGCTCATTCCAATTCACACCTTTGTGTATTTTATCTACATATTTAGAGACCAAAACATCCAAAAGTATTACAGTTTTACACAAAGCAAAGAATACACTGAATTAAAAGGGATGTCTAATCAAGTACTACACAACTAATAAATCCATTATATATATATATATATATATTATTCTCTCAATTGTATTTGTCTTTTTTATTGTCTCTATTTTCTATCTTTTTATCTTTATTTATATTTTTCTACACTTGATTGTGATTCTTGATGAACCATTGTACCAAGGGAAATTCCTCGAATGTGAAAACTAACTTGGCAATAATCCTGATTCTGTTTCTGATATACACCACAAGAAGAGCTTTTATGAATGAATTATGAATCTCATCTAGTCAGCAATCCACTGATAAGATATACTATTACACACTATGTGATGGTTAGATGATAATGATTGTTTTACATATATATTTATAACGATGAGATATTAAACCCTGCAGCAGGATTCACAATATATTGTAATCCACAGTGGTATAAATATAACCTAAACAAGTCAGGACAGGTCACTTTAATTATAAAGCATATTATTAAGCAATGCCTTTACCAAAACAATTAAAATGTGTGAAAGCTACTCAACCCTCGTTATTCCCAAAGTAAACACACGCCTGTCATTCACTCTTTGCCCCCAGTTGAAGACACACATGACTGTGCACGCAGACAAAAGGCAATAAACTGGAGAAGTGTAGTCAAAGTAGCGATAAAGTGTTACATATGTACTTTAAGGGAGGCCAAAGGACAACCATGAGAGCAGAAAGGAAGATTAATTATTAACACTACCAGATCATTACAATGATATCAGCACACCCGCTCTGCCTGATAAGACAAGGAAGAAGCCATGACCTCATTGCTTTAACCCAATCCTGACTAACATCCACCTCCTGATACTGACGCTATCACTCCAGACTGGAGGTATACTGTATAACCAGGTACAGTTTATACAGTATGTGCACAATATGCACTTTACGTTTCTTACAGGATTATTAACAATCAGTTTTCACGAGAACAGCAGAGATATTACTTCAGAAAAATACATAACATATAGTACATTTTATCAGACTTTTACAGTGAAATTAGAGATATTAGTGTCAAAGCCACGTATCAATAACTGTTTATCAACATACATGCACTTGTGATCACAATGTTGATGCCTAAACTCCCTGTGACTGGTGGCAACTGTTCTCTCCCGCAATAGTAAAGTGCATCAGAAGAAGAACCAGGGTTGATTTCTTTACATCACATCCGTTCTAATTAAATTGCAGAAAGTTTGCAGTGAGCTGCATTCACGTTTTAACTTCAGTTAGTTCATGAATTTCAACAACATGTCTTTTCAGCAGGGTCTGAGCCTGTGAAGCTTCTTAGTCTGTTTTAATGCTGGTGTTCCTTGAAAAAAACCAAAAGACTATTTTGCTCATGACTAAAAACAAAAGTAGTGCCAAAATGACTCATACTTTTGCTTATGCCCCTTTGATATGCAAGTACTGCTGCAGCGCACTGTTTATTTTAAGCACCAAAAATCATATGTAGAGTATGTCCACATCTCTCAGACAGTGTTTTATGACATCCCAGAGTTACTTCTAACAAGATTTCTTAGCTTTTTTAAGGTCTGAGATATGATGCCAGATCTGTGTAGTTGTCCTGACTCTTGACTAAACAGCGCAGAGAAATTTATTTTATTGTCAAAGTAAACATGTGTGTGTGTATGTTTGTGTTGGTGACGTGTAAAGCCTTCTCCTTGAGGGACAAACATGTCACGGCAGGGTGAAAAAAAGACAGGAAAGGAAAGGGGAAAACTATTTCTTCCAACAGTGGGAATATTTTCCCTCTGTCGTACAAAGAGCTACTGTGTGGCGAGAGGACAAGATGAGAAATACATGAGCAGTGAAAGGATTTTTCCATGGCAACCTGCTCCTGTGCGTGCACTTCTCAGTTACGCTTTTCATACAGAAAAACACTCTGTGTTTTTCTATTGTGCCCTCATTCTGTGGGCTAAAGGAGCTGATATCAAGAGTGACCGCAGGGAACAGTGCAAGCAGCACTGCTTTTTGTTCATTCATTTGGGAGGAGTACACACACACCCATAAACAAACAAACAGGCTTCTTGAAAGACAGAAGTTACCATTAAAAACAGAAACAAGCAGTCTTTAAAAAGCTGCAGAGTAAGAAAACATGTGCTCCAGAGTAGCTGCCTCATCAGGCCACGCTGTCTCTCTCTCACACACGCACACACACTTGCAGCACAGATGGCTCATAAGCACACGTAGCAGCACATAGTGACGCCACATCATGCCAAGACACTAATAAGACTTTCCACTTTGCTATATATAGCCAAGCTTTCAAGCCTTGTCACTGTGTTACAGTTGCATACAGTAAGCGTGTGTGTGTGTGTGTGTGTGTGTGTGTGTGTTTAGTGTGTATTCCCTGCATCCAGCTGTCCAGCCGCTGTCTCACCTTGAACTGTCTATGTGCCGGAGTGATGGGTTCCAGCTCCCCATCTCCATATTCAAACACCTCCTCCTCCTCCTCCAACACCCTGTCCAAGTAGCACAGCACCTCCTCCTCTTCCTCCTCCATGATTCTTTATTTTTCTTTCTTTCCTTCCTTCGCCTCCTCCTCTCCTCTTTCTGCCTAAGATTCCCTTCTTCAGGGCCAGCCTGGACACATCAGTGTTTTCCCTTCAGAGCAAGTCGTCTGGACACCGAGAGAGAAAGAGAGAGGACCCCGCCTACACAACCCCACCCCCTTCCTCTGCTGGGCTTCCTGGTGTGAGTGTGTATGTGTGTACACTACGTGTGTGTGTGTGTGTGTGTGCGTGCGCCACAGTTCCACCTCGGTCGATGAGGTCTGCCCTCCCTCTACAGCTGCCCCTCCCCTCACAACAAACGCTATCCAGCCACTTCCTTGATGGCTACATAGGCTGTTTCTGTCTCTGCTTCACTGGGAGAGTTGTCTTCTTCGTTGTCTTCATTTCTTTCTTCCGTATCTACAGGCAAAAGCCACTTCCTCAAACACAGTTTTTCTCTCTCTCACATCACTGAGTGTTACAGAGTTCACTTCGTGCTCTTCTTTCTTCTCTCTGGCCATTGTCTTTTTATTGATCTGCTGAGAGCCTCGGATGTGGAGCCGAGACCAGCTAATGTGCTGCTAGCATGGCTGATTCTAATTACAGGTCACATAGTTAAGTGGGTAACAGCAGTTCAGTGCTGGCACAGCATGGTCTTAAAAAATATAATATAGTGTTTGTAAAAAAGCATGTGGTCCAAGACAAGCTGTTAGGAGAATCAATAACTTATATTAGAAAAGTAAATGAAATTGAAAATGGGAATGACGTGATGATACAACTCTGATTCTGTCAATATTTGTGAATGAAAACAGTTCAGTCACCACCACCTCTCACCCCACTTCTGACCCTTTACAGGAAGTGACACTCACTACTGCACTATCAACTACCCTCTAGATTTTTATTCCCCCCATTTCTCTGGCTGATGATTTTAGAGAACGTCTGTCAGCTGTCCAACGCCTCATCTTTGTGGGTCATGTCTAATCTTGCAAAAACTAGAATGGTACTTTTGGTTGCTAACCTCCAAGCCTAAATTATATAAGTCAAACTCATTTTACAAGCCAATAACCTGGGAGAGTGTTGGGAAAATAAATAAGAGAAAATGTATGCTTGAGGCTTGTATTTCTAGGTCACTACCATTACCATTACCATTAGAGAAAGGATCACATAAGAAGGAGGACAGAATGGAAAAAGAATAAATATGACAAGGAGGATAAAAGGAAGAAGAAGAAAACAAAAGCATAAAACTAGTGACGTCAATTTTATTTATACAGCCCAAGATCACAGTTTTTTACCATAGACCATCCACTCGAATAAGGAAAAACCTTTAAAAGGAGGGAAATAAAGGAGGAACCTCAGGCAGAGCAACAAGGTAGTGATCCCTCTCCCAGCAGACGCAGATATACAGGAACTATGGTATTAAAGTATCCACAAAGTCCAAACTAAACTCTCATGCCTTCACATTTACATACGCACTCCTCGTGCTGGATCTATATGCATTTTAGCATGGAGGTGTGTGTCAGTGTTGGTGTCAGCAGATGAAAGGCCCATGCAAACTCAGCGGAAAGAGAGGCCGACTTAACAAGGCGGTGAGGTGGGAAGACTTCAGTGGAAAGACCTTTAGAGGCCATAAGGAAGCAGCGTCTGACATGAATTCTCCACAAACAACCTCTCACAGCATCAAACCAGGCGGCGCTATGAACTGCTCTGACTCAATGTGTAGGGAGTGTCAAGAGACATACATAAAGGTGAAGAGAGTGGATAATATAAATACAGAATACACCATCAGAACTCTAGTGGTATTATTTTCTTAGTGGTATAAGAAAATATCGATGAGTATCGCAATAATTTGATATTGTATTGATTCTTAAAAACACTGGATCCGTTTTGGTGTTTAAATTGTAAACTGAGCGCTGCTATAAATAAAAATGCAGATCCCATTGATTAAAAAAGGTAATCATTTTTTTCTTACATTTTATGCATGTGGTGGAACAGTTTTCCAAAAATTAGATTTTTTGTTAAAAACACAAAATATCAAAGTTTACTGAGTCGTAACCACTGTATCATGGTACATGATAACGCCAGATTCCTGCCAATATGCGGGCCATGTTTTATTTGACATTGTGCATGCAATGATGGCTTCTTGACAGTGGAAGGATTCAGTTGTTTTAAAGGGCTCTGCCCTGATGAAAACTTGTGAGGTCAATACAAGTTTACATTTTAACCATTAAGATGAGCCTGAAGAATCCTTCTTCTTGTAGCCAATTTATTTAATTCATTTATTAAGAGGTTCCCCAGATTTACTGCATTTTAAGCTGAAGGAGAACGTGTACTGCATTTCTTTCAAATGGTCTGTGTTGGTGACAGTATCTTTATTTGTCATTAAAGTCACTCAATTCCTGAGATCTCTCCTCCAGCAACATGTCACTAAACTATTCCTTTTAAATGTTTTTACACGTTAAATGGTTTTCAATGTGTTCAGTGTGTTCTTACCTCAACTTGCCACTAGATGGAGACACCTTTTCATTTACATGAGCTGACTCCTGCACAGTTACTTACAATGAATACAACTGAACAATATGCTTAATTATTCATAAATCACCGCTATTATGAGAAGGTTAACGATCAAGGCCACATTGTATTTACAATACTATGATGACACAGTAATAATAAAGCTGCTAGGAAAGAATATTAAAAAGGAGCAGACTGATTTAAAGAGCAAATACAGCAAGTGAGGGTTAATTCTCTATTTCCGTTCAGTCTATATTGGAGAAACAATGTAGACTTCCATCACATCACATAACTAAAGTCTCATGTCTGCTTTAGTTTACATTCACATTTTTTTATGCTACATGTCAAAGCTGCATGATGTATAAAGTCAAAAACTGTTAGCCTCTTTCTATGTGTGTGTGTGTGT
>NW_023339763.1:19357081-19378716 GCF_004916995.1 Morone saxatilis | reverse complement strand
GTGTGTGTGTGTGTGTGGGAGGGCCAGTTCAGGTCAGGATCAACATGGCTCCCGGAGAGCCTCCCCGGGGTGCTAGAGCACCCACTCACAAAGTCCGACACACATGGCCACACAGTCAGGACACACAAGTCACATTCATACAAACACATACACACACAGCTGCGCATTAAAAGAGCTTCGTTAACCTCTGTCCTACTGATATGAAAGTTGGATTGATGCAGATAAAAATATTTAGAGAAGTACATTGCTACTCTCATTACTCTAGTAAAATAATGATGACAACCCAGTGTATTTCCATTTCATGAAAGCTTTTGCTTCAGCTGTTCTAAATGTCTGCTGGGTCGTCACTGGGAAAATCCACAGAATAAAGTAAGTGTTTTAAATTTCCTGCAGCAGCAAGCAGAAGTAGTTTATTTGGAGTAAGTGCTTCTTCACATGCACAGTGATAGCCATGATCACAGAATAAACAAAGAAAAGAGGGCCATATATCTCAATTCTGCACTGTTGGTGTTAGTAAACTCAGAATCCAGAGATGTAACACAGCACAGCACTGAACACAGATCGATGATGATGGTGGCGTCAAACCCCATCTGGGTCAGTGGTCATTTCCTGCTGCTGTGAATGCGCCACCTGCAGTGTGGCCAGCTATTGTGGCTAATCGCTAACAATTACACTGGGTCGTAATCTGGCAGCTAACCTCAGGAAGAAACAATAAGCAGCCCAGAAAAGACTGAAAGTTATTACAACATGCATGTACATCCTCATTTCTTTTAGAATAAATTATCTCTCTGTGTTATTATCCCTACACTGCAGCTCAGCACAAAGAGGGACTATCTTACTAAAAACACTGCCTTTGAAAGATACCCACTTGATCTGACTGCTGAAGCCTCATATTAGCTGAACATTAGACTGAACTCTGACACAGAATGAGGACTGTGGATTTTGTCACTTACATTGGATTTCTTCAGGGCCAGTATGGACAGGAGGGATCATTACAGCGTGCAATAACTCTTTCAGTGTACATGTGGGCATGTGAGTGCTGTATTGTTTTGCATAAAAATGTAAAGCTCTGTCCGGAATACTGGACTTTCCAACAACACTTGGTCTTTGTAGATTTTCACATCGTTATGAAATGAACTTAAATCAAGAGTTTGTTTTAGTGCAGGAATATAGTCCTTTAACAGAATCCTCTGGAAAAAGATACTGTTAATAATACACTAGTTACAGCCTACCTTCAAGCCATTCAGGATTTTTACATATTCTACTTCAGAAATTCGCCTGGAGGAGAACTGCACCTGAGCTAATCACTCATCTAGCGTGTAATCACAACCTGGCTGTGATTTATGTCTCTCCTCTCTCTCCCATCTGTCACATTATTCCGTTGTCTAATAATGCAAAGTTGTGTGTAAGTTAAAGCATTGAGGACTGCTGCTGGTTTGTACCTGCATACGTACGTGTGTGTGTGTGTGTGTGTATGTGTGTGCACACTCTTACCCCTGGCAGCAGGCCCTCCGGTGGCGTAGGGGAAACTGCCTCTCCGTCGGGCCCTTGGGGCGCACACAGCTGGGGCGACATTGTGGGCGATTCATCTATATAGGGCAATGTCTCGGAGCCATCCTGAGACTTGCCGTCCTCTGCTCCGTCCCCCTCATAGCCATCTGTGTTGTAGTTAAAGTCTGGAGGACAGAGACAGAAAGAGATGAAGAGAAAAAGAGAGAGAGATGCTGATTAGCATTTCACCACAGAGTACAAGGCCATCGCTGGGCTCCAGTGACTCACAACCACGACTCAGTGAGAACAATCTAGTACTACAATGCTATTTTCAAGCACTGAGTTCTCCTTTTACCCACCGCAGATTAGACGCAGAACAAGTTAAACCAGGAGGGGGAAATGCATGTTGTACAGGCTTCATATTAAAGGTTCTAATGATGAAGGCGCAAACAAAAGCTGGATTTTTTAGAGACTATATGCAGAGGACTGCATTTTTAATAGTTAAAGATGAGACTACACAGAATAACAGATTTGTAAATCTGTAAAAAAAAAAACAACTAACCCTAACAACAGTATGAAAGTCTAGCATGGCAGCCAGCTCTACATATATCTAAATTTATCACGTGAGGGTTAGTGATCTCATTGCCTTATGTTATACTTTTCTGTAGTTACTTTTTATCCATTTTATTTATTTATTCATCTATTTTGTACACTATATTTGTACTCCAAATTGTACATTACTATTTTGGTTACATCTATTTTATTTTGGTACAAATCTGTAAGTATACCGTCACTATTGACACACACTCTACACCATCTTCACCCAATAAAACAAACAAAAAAAACGTTCTCACATTTGTTTGTGTGGTATCACAGTCTTCAGGTTTTATATTGTAGGCTAGGTGTCAGTATTGAGGTCAGTATTCATGTCCAGTGACAACGCTGGTGTTCAGGCCTGAGTAACAGTGACAGCTCCAGTGGAAGGGAACAACGCTGACTATGAACTGACTCCTGCGCTGCCTTCAAAGGAGCACTGGTGAAGAAATCAGTGGAATAACAAAAAGGCATTGGGAGATCTAAAAAGCTTGTGTCAGACATAAAAAATGTTAGGCTGACACCTTTTATATCCGATATCTTATTAGAGAAGAGAGGTGCATATTGATGGACAGTCAGGGATGGTGATACCCAGGCTGAAGCTAAAAGACATACTATAATAAAATACAGAAATAAGGATGTTTGCTTGTGCTTGGACAATAATGATTTTCCCGGATGTTTGGGTTTTTTTTTTTACCCATACAAATCCTGTTTATCCATTTGATACAGTACGGTATATTCCTTTTATAAACTTGGAATAGGAGAAGTGCATGTACCAGAGTTTGTGTAACTTTTACCAACAGCCATATAGCAGTGGGCCGGTGTAAAAGCAGAACCAAATGTTTTAAGAGCGGATTATGTGGGAGGTGCGTGGGTGAGCCTATCTGACTGCATCTAACCCACACTGAGCATTAAAGTACAAATGTGTGTCCATTCACTGCCATTGCACAGACAAACATGTACCCGAGTGGGTGTGTGTGTGTGTGTGTGTGTGTGTGTGTTTCTCTGCATGTGTTTGTGTGTGTAAGAATACCAGACAACTCTAACGAGCCACAAGTGAGAACTAATTGGAAAATAAAAGCAGGGGTCAGTCCCCACTGGGATGACACACACCATCAAGCTAATGTTGATGGGTGCCTCGAGTGGCCGACACGCCGCCGTCTGTCACCTTCTGACACGCACCATAACCCACAGTCATTGGACCACCCACCTGCCAATCAAAAAATTCCCCTCCATCTGTTAGTTGCATGCGAGTATGTATGTGGACCGTGGGGAGTCATAGCTACCATATGGTTTATTTGTAGCTGTTGGGAAAATAGCTGACAAATGGTGGATATGGGTCTTAGCTGACTTGGTGAAGCATGTACAACAACAGTGACAGTGTGCTGAAGCGCTGCAAGATGACTTGAGCAGAACATGAGACATAAAGGTGAGGATCGGGTTGAAGCACTGAGGTACGGTTGTTTGTGCTGTGCCACAGATCGGCTCTTGCCAGTGTGTGGTTGCGTGTATTTGGTTTTTTCTCTCCCCTCTATCTCTCTATTCCATCTGTTTCCTCTGTGACACCTTCTGGCCTCCTGACAGGCTACTTTGTCCCAATCTGCTAACATTGTGTGAGTGTATGCTAGCATGAGAGAAAAACAGGACAGTTCTTGTCACATGAGATATTTACCTAATGTTATAGCACTCAACAGTGGCCTCAAATTTTTAAATTTCCTACCGGCTTTTGGATGATGTTTTAAAACTCAACAGTGAGCTGTAAGGATGGATGGATGGATAGCACAGAAAGCCGTACATGGTGCACCCAATAAAGCATTCACGTCTGGACAAGCACCAAGGTCTGTTCAATCTTTTACAAAGATGTAAGCCATGATTCATATCTATTTGCAGAAACATCAATAGGCAGCAGAAATCATTCAGAAATACCATCCCTAGTGTGCAGAGCAGAGAGCTGTACCATCATGGAGAGCAGAGTTGGAGCGGGGCTGAATGTACGCTCTGCTCTCTGGCTCCTACACAGCCTACAGTGTGCACACACATGCACAAGCTCAATGCTTTTTCTACCCCTCCTTCAAATATTTTTTAGACAAGTACCACCCTGACCAGCGCAAAACATGTTTGGTAGAAAAAAAGAGCTTTTATAAAGAGGTACAATACAGCTCTGTACAAGTGTCTGATTAATTACAAAAAACACTTAAATGCTTAACTTCCTAATTTCTCCACATTCATGGCATCATAATGCAAAAACACTAAGACGGCATTGAAGTTGCATCGAACTTCGTCTGTTTGATAAGTTGCGCTTACAGTTTAGTGAGAAACATCTTTGTCATTCTTGGTGGCAGACAGGCAGTTGACAATTGATCAAACTACAGTTAACAGTTTATGGCAGTTAATGATCACATTAAAAATAGGAATATTTAATATAAAATGTGGTTAATGAACTTATAGTATACATATTTTAGGAATTATGTATGACTGATATTTGTTTTGATTAACATTTTTCTTTTTTAAAGTCAAGTACGCCCTGCAGTACTCAAAAGTACCCCTTGTGGTACACATACCACCATTTGAGAAACACTGTTCTTCTTTACTTATAGTTGCCTGAGCTCTTGGGCATTTGCTGGTTTAATGCCAGCTTTGTGTTAAACTGTTAATGTGAGTCATTAGAGACATTTTGTGTTTGAATGAGTCTCTGTGTGCAATTTGGTGCGCAAGTGGTCATTATTTCTACTGATTATGTCTGATTAGGCACATTAATGCAAGGCAGACAGTGATACAGAGAGAGAGAGAGGAGCAGAGACAAAAGAAAAGGGTAGTTATGAAGATGTCTCTTTCACCTTGCTGGCTGCTGCTTAGTCACATGAGATCAGACCAGGAACAAAAAGGTTGTGTATTCAGTAACACTCATACATTGTGTATCATAGACACCACATACACTGGTGGTGGTTCAAATTTAACATAAGACATATCGTCATAACTACATCTTAATATATTTTTGTCAAATCCAGTCAAGTTTCAGTTTGACTACTCACATACAATGATTACTCATTGATTACAAAAACAGAGAGTTTACAATGCAGTAGTAGAAGGCTTAGGGAGAACCAGGTTCAGTACTTCCACTGGTTCATTAATGTGTAATTTTACAATATGTATTTCTGTGGGGGGAATTCCTGTAAACACAAAGGGCAGCACAGAGCCTCACATGAGAAGAGTGCACTTACACATCAAGTAAATTCCGAGACCAGTGTTTTTTTTTTATTGTAGGTAGGTGTGTCAGTGCATGAATCTTAAAATTCAGTTTCAACACCAGGGAATCATTTTAGTAATCACAGGTAAATCTGAGTCACAAAGTGTATTTATTGTAGATTGTTCTACATCTATTGTAGATTTGACTGGGCTATACAGTATGCCATCAGATAATACAGAGGAAGAAAGTTTAGAAGGAGGAAATTCAATTATGCAGGTCAGCTAGATATATTGTTTAAACAGAAAGTGAAGAAGGGTGCCCACAGAGCGTGAATTTGAAAAGGAAGCAATCTATCAAAAATCGAGGCTGTAAAGCTAAACAAGGGGGAGGATGACTATGGGAATCAATCAATCAACAAATTGCTTTTATCCAATCTATGACACAAAAGATGTGGCTCATTGCTAAATGTGACATGTTCATTTTAAAAGGAAAAACTCCTCTAGGGAACTTGAAAATCTGCAGCATATTTTGTGGCAATGCATCAAATGATTGTCAGTTGTCCATATATTTAAATTTAGACCAAAGTGGTGGACCGAGTGACTGACCAACTGTCATCCCAAAAGCCACGGTGTGGCTAAAAACAAAGACTTCTACAGCAAAAGTCAAAATAGCTGCCTGTATCCCTGTTTCAAACAACACTGTCTGCACTGTAGCACACAGAGGCCCCATTACAAATAAGTATGTAGTAGTTTTCAGAAGGCAGTGTGAGTGAAATTGACTCTTTTAGTAGTGCCATCATTGTGTTATTATTTATGGCAGCCCCACTGAGTCTATGCGGGCAGCTTTACAACCAAAATGAGACAAAATGTGAGAAACTGTCAAAACAGCTGTTGAAGTTGACAGCAGTGTGGTTCAGTGCATGTTTTGAATATTTCTGGAGCAGTGGTTCCAAACCTTCTGTGTTTGTGTCCCCCTGAAGCAAAGCTATGTTTACTTAGCTCACATGCTGCATGTGTCTACGGACACGACCAGTTCAGGTGATGCGTCCTTCACAGATTCATTTATCTGAATAATATAATAATTTAGAGAGTTGACAATGTGCAACCATCCAGTTATTTGCAAAAGATAGTAAGTAAGTAAGTAAATATTAGAAAAAATATCTAATAAATAAATTATTTTCCTTTTGTATAAATATTTTTTGTGGTTTCTTATCTTGATAACCATTTTGGGACCCTTGAGATTTTTTTTCTTTGCACCCCTAAGCCTTTAGATCACTGGTATAGAGTCTGTCACAGCAAGTTTGTTCTACACTTCTTTCTAAACACTGCTCCCTACAGTCTCACTGGACTACAAATTTCATTGAAAATTTTTATATTCTTTCTTGCTTTGCTTCAGATTTCTTTGAGGAAATGGTTCAATAAGATCCGACAAAATACAAATGCGCACTAAATTCTATATAGAACTCAACTCACTTTGTTGGCGTTTTTTAACCCTGCCACAGTCACAAAGCTCCCATGTGGATGAGCCAGTGACACAGCAGTCCACAAGGGCACATGTTTATCTGCACACACTCTGACAGGCTGAAATGTAGGCTGCCTCAGTCAGCTAATGCACCCTGACAATCCTCATGCGTGACAAACAGAAAAATCAATGCTACACTGTCAGTCTATGGAGAGGGATTTTTTCTGTGGAGAGGATTCATCAGCTCTAACCTGTTATTACTGTTCAATAGAGTCCCCAAACACACACACATCCAATTTTACAGGGTTAAAACAGGGACAAGCTCAACATGACACGCGATTAAACAGGAGATAATGTCAAGTAAAAGGATTGAATGGGAGAGGAGGAAGATCCTATTGAGAAATCAATACAGCCTTGGTCTGGCACATCGCTACAGTGAAGTTAACCTGTCAAGATTGATCCACACACATATACACAGACCAGAGAGACTACACAGTCAAACACAGGGCGACCAGACTTACCATTGCTGGAGAGGAGAGAACGGATGACACACACAGCCTCAAAGAAGAAAGCCATGACAAGTGTTGGTGTGTGTGAGTGTTGTCTGACCTAAACACCTTCACTGGCAGTCATCCATGTCACCAAGGCAGTCGGGCAAACATTATGTCACAACTTACGTCCCAATGGTCTCATTTCTTCCACTCAAAATTCAGAAACTGAGCAGCTTACTCAACTGTACTGCCAAACAGAGTGATACAAACGCTTGTTTGGAGCTGCTCACTGTTGAATACTTCCACCAGTACAAACCTTTCAGATAGCACTCAAATGAAGGCAACAATGATGTCACAAAAAAACACCCCAGCCTAGGAGGAGGAACAAACTCATACTCACAAAAAGAGCAGTTACTGTATGGACGCTATAAAAAGCTTCGAGTCTATCAACGTGTTTCTCTGTCCACTGAACATTGTCATGTCAATTCCCAGCTGCCCAATAAACAGTGTCCTGTTATGGTTTATGGGTGTTGTAGCCATAAAAATTAATCATGTGGGTATAGGTGCATTCATTTTTGGTACACTCCACGCACTATACTATGTGGAACCAACCAAAACTTGATTTCTGGTTTAGATAGTGTGTACATTTACTCAGATAGTGTGTACATTTACTCAGATAGTGAGCAAATTGAGTGATGCCGCTGCAGTCAAACCAACTTGTTGATTAGTGTAGTTTTCCCATTTAGAATATATTCAAATCATGCTGTTGCAACCTAACACGGCAAGCTTCTATGAATCCAGCAAGCATACTGTAATGAACTGATAGTTAACTATTTATAGATGTATTTGAATATAGTTTGGTTGTCTCCAGGTCCCTCTGGCTCTTATCTAACGGGGAACCAGTTACATCATACAATCATTTCTAAAGGTAAATACACTGTTCATGGAAATGAGACAAGCATCCACACACAGCAAAAACAAGTTTATGTAGAAACAGAAACTAAATGTCTTAATGTGTAGTTGCAACAGCCAACAGAACTCATAGAGACATTCTTTTAAAGGTTTTCCTTGGAAGTAAAATAGTAAAAAGGTAATACTGAGTGAAATCAAGGAGTTCAGTGTCTGACAAACGGACACAAAGTTGACCTTCATGGCCTCAGTGGCTGACCTGATAGTCACTGGACAGACTCACAGAAAGCTAAGAGCCACCCGTGTGCATAAAAACATATTCCTCCGGTGGCACTCAAACGCTGGGCTAGAGCTGATGGCCATTACTGTGCCATTAGCTGAACTGAGAGGTTGGATAAACACGCCACCAGTGGAAACCACAGAGCTATGAGGAAGGTCAAAGCACATGTACACTGTTCATATCCTGCATGTGCTGACAGAGAGAAAGTTGATGTAGATGTACCATACTGCATGTGCCTAAGTGCTTCTATCACCACCTTATAAAAGCTGTACCACTCGTTTTGCCATTTGCTGCTGTGATCTTAGAAGAGTGACTGTAACCACGACTGACTACAGTTATTTTAGTCGAGATACTTTAGCTTTTAATATGAACGCAGTTGTCTCAACAGACAAACTTAAGACAGACTACACTTTCCCTTTGAATGTCAGCTCTCTTCATTGGACATGTCTTCAGGATTCAGTAGGATCTAGCAGTGAAGATGCAGATTGAAACCATTTGATACAGGTCAGCCTTCCAAGCACATGGAAGAAACTACAGTAGCTGCGAAACTCACAAAAAAGGCCCAATGTAGAGTCAGTGTTCAGTTTAGAGGACGTCAACGTAAATACAGACAGGTGAGAGATTGACTCCGAAACCAGACATTTCCGAAAAGGTCACGTTATGAAACTAATGACATTACATCATCTCCATAAGACCAAACAACAATAAAAAACAGATTCAGAAATTCAAAACATTATGTGTTTCAGGGTTGATTTTTCATACTACTTCTGTTAAAACCAAGAACAGTATCATGTATTTGATGTTGCTCTATCCCTCTCTGGACCTCCTTTGCTCTCCACATAATGCTCAGGGAAATTAGTGCAGCCCATGAGGAAGCACACACACTCTCACTGTGTCACTCACACCACAGATCATGCTCTACACAATTACTCATGGGCTCTGGTGTGCGTTGATGGGGTTAGATCAATGAGGCTCCAGTTAATAAGGAATGGCTTGCACCGGAAAACCTTTCAAAATGGGTAGATACACACACAAACACACACACACACACAGAGCACTCACTTCAGCGACTGCATAAGTCTATGTGACAGAGTATAAAACACCAAGTGTTCTAAATCTGCCTTGTGAGCAGAAAACTACCTCAGCAATTTCAGTGCAACTAGTTCCACATGTGGTGGAAGAAAATTTATTACAAATGCATCAAAGCGAATGCAATGAAACAAATCTGGAAAATGATAAAAACGCCAAAATGCTGCCAATTTTCTCATCCCATTATGGGGCAATAATATAAATGCATGGGCATTAAATATAGTGTGCATTTTAAATAAATGAAGAATAGTGGTCCTCTGATGCCATTTATCATACAACACCCTGATGCATTCAAGGAGGCTCTGAAATGTGAGATTTGAGTGTCAGCTGCTGAACAATAATACCTTGGAAGGAAATGCAAGAAAAATTGACATTACTTGTTCAGACCTCCAGGTCTGTTTTTTAGACAACACAGCAACACTTTTCAACAGTCAACACCACAAACAAAGAGTTGTCCCTGCTTGCAGCTGCATTTCCTCACAACAATGAGGTGGCACTGACAAAAAAAGCAGCAGACTAAGAGTTTCAGTTTCATATACTGACAGGAGTAAAGTCCCTTCCTGAAACCAAGAAAATAAAAAAATCATGATGTGCTTTGGATAATGGATAGAAGTAAATATG
Source organism: Morone saxatilis (assembly GCF_004916995.1). Classification (NCBI taxonomy): domain Eukaryota; kingdom Metazoa; phylum Chordata; class Actinopteri; family Moronidae; genus Morone; species Morone saxatilis. The sequence goes on along the minus strand of NW_023339763.1, from coordinate 19,368,593 downwards.
TTATTTGTAGTTAAAGAGATAAAACATTCAAAACCTCCTATGTAATCCTTTTAAGAGGTCAGAGGTGAAGGGATGAATGACAAGCCTGTGTTTAGACACCGTAATTTGACTCAGTGATGACTTCCATGATGAAGAGCATTTCCTCAATACACAAGTATCCTCTGGTTTGATTTTCACTACAGCTGGCAGCAGAGACAATGGATCTCTCCTGAGAATCACGGCTGTGGTGTACGTGGCAGCAGAGATGGTCCAAATATTGTTGCATAACCAACCAGTTTAATCTGCACTCCCTTCCTTGCTACCCACTCACCCACCCAATGACCTCCTCCTCTTCCCAACGTCAGCTCACATCACCCTCACTGTTAACCTCTCCTGATGGACAGCTCTAAATCCACCTGCCACTCTCAATAACCGGCCCTCGTTTCCATGGCAAGGACAAAGGCTGCCATGACAACTGGCCAGGTTGATGCAAATGTTTTCTGCCCGCCATTAAGCTGTTTGGGCTGCACTATTTATGCCTGAGGACAAGAGAAACTTTTAAAACTGAACAGCCTGAGTCATAAACCAGCTGAGGGCAACACAGAGAGAGAATACTGTCAGATAGGGGGTCTGAAACTCCGTCATTCACCCACCTCTCCCACACTAAACAATAAACCTCTGCAGGGATGGATTGCTAAGCACACACCGACTATGAACCACGCACAAATGAAGAAATTAATCTTCGTGAACATAGCAGATCTCCTGCATGCCTGTTACTGCTGCTCGTCAATTAAATAAAATACACATTAGCTAAACTCCCACAAAAAGATCTTAAAAAATGGTTTTCTAAGAGTGTTTTACAGTGTGCTGCCTCTAATGCAGTTAAATAAGGGGTTTTCTCTAATACATCTGGGGCTAAGTGATAAAAAACATTATGGCATAAGAGTGGGATGCTGACATTAGAAGACTTCAACTCATCTTAGAATTGAAATTCTAAATTCTGAATTCATTTTGAATGGCAGTATCACCTATTTACTACTAATACTTAATATAGATAAACAAATAAACAATATCAAATATGACCCCCTTGCTGCATCACCTCCTCACACCCAAAGTGGGCAGCTGAGTGACAGCTCCACTGCCAGGCGACATCACACGGATAGACCCCTCTGCTTAGAGACGCTATGGCGGGCGCCACCGAGCTGTTTAACTACACTGAGCATTCAGTTGAACAGAGGCCAGAGTCGACAGAAATGGCTGCTTCTGTAACCTCACTTTTATGCTCAGACATAAAGGGGTTTCATTTGAAGAGCAGGTTGTGTGTATCTGAGGGGAGGTAAGTGGTATGGGCAGTGATTTGTTGGGTGAACGGGACTACAAAACCCTGCTGAGGCATACATCACACAGCCAACATGTCTACTGGGTTACTTGGGACTGACAGAGCCATCCATCACATAAATACAGCAGCTGTAACACACATGAATGGTAGACAAAAGGGTACACGCATTATATAAACGTGAGGCAAAAACAGCATAAGCATTTTACATCAACTGCCAAGCATTCTGCTACAGCAAAACATCAAAAAACACCAGGGATCTTTTGGTATGCAAATGTAGCCTTCCTCTGCACAACTAGTGTACCTGCATGTTGAGATAACTCATTCCTCAGTGCCTACCTCTGAATCAACTCCAATACACAATGTAGTGGCAGCAACAGCACCGTACAAGTTATTCTGTGTGGGTGTGGACAAAGCAACAGCGGCAGCATTGTGTATATGTGGTGCAACAACACTATGTGTTGACTTAAGGACACACAATGAGTCAGCACTAATGTATGGATCTGTCAGTGCAATTCAAAATCCTTCCAATATTCTAATGGTAGAGGCAGCAATGAATCACTCTTTTTTAAAATCAATAAATCTGCTAACGTCTTTCCTGATTAATTACTTTTTCCACAGTGCAAGGTGGCATCTTCAAATATCTGATCAACAATCCAAAAGATATTTTTATAGTTTATAAAGATATAAATAAGATTTATGCAACAAATATTCACATCCGAGAAGCTGGAAACAGAGAATGTTGGCCTATTTGTTAAAAAAATGGCAGTTGATCAATTACCCAAGTATCAAGTAGCTGCCCAAAAATATTTCAATTGATCAACCAATTGTTGCAGTTACACCTCTATATATTCAGGTGGATTAAAAAATGTATTCTCACATTACATTTGTTTGTTTGTTTGTGCATGTTTATTGATGACTGATAATCAATAATTTGTCTAAAAATAAACCACAAAAGAAAAGAAAAATCAATGTACTGATTTCCTATTTTAACTTTCATGATTTTGTGGCAAAATACTGGCGTATAACTATCTAGTCATATTCTCAAGTAAAGACAAGAAAATCAACATTGGCATCAAAAATATACAAAATGTCACTGAATACTCATAACACACTTCACCCTTTATTTACTCCAGTGGACTTACAATAGAATGTTTGAATGAGCAAAAAGCACAAAGGAGACCATATGCTCAGTCTCCTTGGGATAAAAAATAAAGAAAAAAGCCCCCATAGGATCTACTGTATATACTGTAGTCATCCTCCCACCCACCCTCTCTCCCTTGTCCATCTATAGGAGCTTGGACCGGCTGTGCAAAGTTGCAAACTTATTAAGTCAGGAGAAGGAAAAGTTGCTGCTGCAGTGTGAGAATTCAATTAGGGAGTTTTGCTGCCTTGCTCAGCAATTTCTTCTAAGAAGGAGAGGGATTACATCATGCCCTGCAGCCAGCTAACACTGTGTGGGCACCAGGAAGCCCTGCAAACTGCTTCTATATAGGGGGCACGGCTGCAGTGACTGCACACACACACACACACACACGTTTCTCTGCCTCGTTTTTACAGCAGAGTTGTGTGTTTACGAGCCAGGGCTGCTCTGCAACTTCAAGTTTCTTTGGGGAGTTAAAAGGAGTGTGTGAGAGAGTCTCAACATGTCTGTACATGTTTATTATTCAATCGTCTTTACTGTATATATACTATATGTTTATTTACGCGTGTTTGTGTGTGTCTGTGTGATGAGCGTTCCTGGGTGGTTGACACAGATATCCTTCCGCGTCTTCAGCGCCGCTCTCAGAAGATGTAAGTGAGCTCAACCATAACAGATCCAATTCTCAAAGACGAGATAAAAGACAAAGAGGGGAAAAGAAACACAAGATGGAGCGCTGCCTCCTGTAGCCTCCTGCTCAGCTACTAGTCTTCGCGGCCCTGTGGAGCCACGACACCGTGACAGTACATCAGTGAGTTGACAGATGTGTGGTCATTGTGTGTGTGTGTGTGTGTGTGTGTGTGTGGTGGTGTGTGTGTGTGTGTTGAAGGTGTACTTGTAGGATTTTACACCTCCCTGTCCTGCATTCATCAATCAGAAGGTGACACTGGGGAAATTAAAAGCCTTTATGAAGGTCTATCTTTACAGCCCGGGCCTGTTACTCCACTCATCGACATAAAGTATTTCAGCAGCATGACATGAGACTCTGAGGACAGAACCAGCAGCTATATAGCATCACTGGAAACCAATTTAATTCCAACCATATGCAGATGATTTTTCAAATAAAAAGCCTGAAAATGAACAGGGGAGCTTTGGTGAGACGCATTTGAAGTTTCCGAATGCCGATTCCTAAACCTGAACTTTGCATACTGGCAGATACCAATCTAAGCCTGTCTGTTTGCTATTATTGTCGTCTGGCCTGGCCCTGGTTAAACCCTTTGTCAGAGTCAGAGAAAGGCAGGTCATAACTTCACTATCCCGGGGAAAAAATAACCAAAACAGGATGCTGCTGGGAGGATTTCTGGCAGGAATTTCCGATACTGGTATTGGAACAACTCTAGAAGTTTTAAAACATTAATGGGGAATAGACTGTGGTTACATGTTATACAAAAATTGGCCATCTGGTGCAACTACAGTTTATGCAACTCTTAAGCTCTAGGGACAGAGAAGAAACCTGAATAAAATGATTGCTCTAAAATTGATGCTGCATTTCCTTTATGTGAACCATGTCCAAGAATCGTCAGGGGTTCAGAGGTTTTCTTCACACAATTTCTGTTCAGAAAAAAACATCCAGAAAGCAAACGGTAAACGTGTCGACTGACAACAAACAGCCGCTGGCCGGAGAGGCAGGTGTTTAGCGACAGATTGCATTCTTTACTGCACGCTGCTTCCCCCCAGGAACCCTTCTCAACTGTGATCAATCCAGTTTAGGTATTGATTAATATGCAGACACACCCACCTTCTTCCTAATGCACACACACAGATCCTCAAACAACTACATTTGCAGACATGCGAGTGAACACACATGTGCACAGAGACAGATAGCAGATGTTTGGAGAGACAAGTCTCGCTGCACAATCACAGATTCTAATCCAGCCTGTTATTTCAGCCTTAAATTGGATTTTTTGTTTGACAAGGAACCTCAGCAATACCTCAGAGATGACTGAAGCATTGGTGAAGCATTTTGTTAACAGATGTTTGTTGCACAAGGAGACAACTACGCAGTCTTGTACAAGGAACAGTCAGGGGTTGAATTCAAGAAGATGACATTCTCTAAACCAAGGTTCACTGGTACAATTGAAAGACATCTGTTCAGCTAAGCAAAGTGTATTTTAATAAAATATCAGCTTTTAGAGTGAGTGTGAGTGTGCATGGTTCACTGCAGCATCACAAAATGAAGTTTTGCAGAGGGATTTGTGGAAAAAAGAGGTGACCCGGTTAGAAAATCTCTCTTTAAAGTAAGCTACTTCTTCTTTCCAAATGTATTTGTTTTGACTGTCTTTGTAATAATGTTAACTAGTAAACCTTAATTCTCAAAACATCACCACGATCTTGTTGGGCATTTGTTTTTTGTGACAAGCAAGAAATTAAATGGCAATAAAATGGCATTTAATCTGAGGTTCTCTGACATGAAAAGATAAAAGAAATAAAAGCAGCAGGAAATGGAGCAGACCTTCCCAGGAACACATAACCTCAAGGTCCCATCAAACAATCTAAACAAAATTCCTGCAAGGGGTTTACTATTATTCTTATGTCCGCCATGTGTCTAAGCATCTGTGATAAACCTTTTTAATTAATTAGGACCTGTTCACTGATGGGTTTCTCTTGAACCAGCCATCCACTACAGGCTGATCTATATAGTACCTACAGTATATACTGAAAACATAAGCAAGCTGAGAGCTTTACGGTTTATTGCTCTAAAAATAACCAACTACATGAATTTCTCATGTATACAGGATGCGGCAGGTAGCAACAGCAGTAAGGTTACTGCATCTATGTGTGAATGCTATAGCGCGGAGAGGTGTGAATGCAGCATGGTCACCTTCCTGATAATTCTACAATTCAAAAGAAATCTGATCCATTCTGGGAATAATTAAATTGCCATTTTTACCTCTTACTAATACTAACTTAGTTCCAAAGGTATTCATTAATTGTTAAATCAATGGAATATACTGTCTTTATTCATCTTAATCTCACTCACTATTGTACGGATATAATCCACAGATTATACGACTACTTGGGAAAAGGAGTGAACAGTGGCCTACAGTAAAATTTCACTGTGTGCAACTTCCATTGCAAAAAATAGGACATCCCCTGACTACTTTCTACCGACTTGATGTTACAGTAATGCTAAATGATGATAACTAAGCCAGCGTCAAGAGCTGTGAGCAGCTCAGTCTGAAAGTCTGTGAGTCATCCAGTTAAACCGGGGTCTTTGTTCCCCTTTTCCCTCAGCCAGCCTGATCAAGATGATAATGGGTTGGCTCCTCGGATAGAGCTAACCACTGTGCTGAAACAGGCTGAGAACACTTTAAAAGGTCAATAAGCTGCAGGACTCCCACACATTAGTTACTGGGGAGAGAAAGAAAGACAAAAATGAAGCACAGACTGACAGGAAAAAAAAGAGGAAGAGATGGTTCCTAAGACTTGTGCTTTAATGGAAGATGACAGGGGAGTTGGCAATCCAAAATCCAAACCTTAACAGCACGAAGCATCTAACACAGGCTGACAGATGAGACATTTACAGTTTTAGGCTGGGGATACGTTCCACTGCGAATGTACTGAGATGATGCTAATGAAGATGCATGCCCATTATCCACTCCACAACCTGTGAGCGCACACCCAGAGCACTTCCCTGCCAGAGAAGAGTCCGATAAAAGGCAATACTGCCCCTTTATACCTCGAATGAATGACAATTCTACCACAGCTGCATATCTTCATGTGCCATATGCCTGTAGGCAGCAAGAGATAAGGACCCCTCCGCTGCACAGTCACATGCATTAATTGCTGTTCCCCCCAGATCCCTGCAGCCCCCTAACCCAACCAACCAATGTTACCATGGCAGCCAGCCACTATACATTATAATTAGCTAGTCTAAATCCCCAAGGCTCGGACTGGTTGGATACAACCCACCGCTCCCATAGATTAGGACAACCACTGTCGTACACGGGGCCCGAAACCGTGTCTGTCTGCAGACACACACACAGGAAGTCGCAGACACACCTATGCACACACACAAAAAGACACAAACAGCTACACAACCATTACTAATCCACCGTATTTCATCTCCCACGTCCCACCTTGCACCGCCCTCCCTGTGTTTGTACGCAGGTACGAGGAAATCAATCCTCCACATGTACTGTAGAGCAATTCACTGCCAACACACACCCACGTTCAGCACAGCAATGTACTGTACAGCAGTTCTACTGTGTGGGCATCTACACCTCAGTGTGCAGCAGTACCCTCTGAATTTGTTCGTGGGCATGTGCTAATGGAAAGTGTATCAAACCGTGCAGTGAAACAAAAGAGATACAACGAGTGAGGCTATTAAAATGCAAGCGGCTGTCGATAGCCCTCAGGGCAACCCCAGCAGTGATTGTAGTGTCTATTTATTGCACTCTTCAGTCCAATTAGAGAAATATGATGCAGATTAGAGGCAGTGAGTTTGATACACTCTAGGTGTGTCAGATAGAAAAGCAGCTCTGAGCAGTGGTGTGCTGCTCAGACAGGTTAATATTTCATATCACAATGTCACCGTTAAAGTTTCCATAAATGAAAGGCAGAAAAGAGCGACTCTTTGATATAAAAAGGAGAGACCCACTCCTTCGGGAGCCGAAAATCGATGAGAAAGTTTGTGACAAAGAAGAAATTTAACTGGAAACTAATTAGGCCAAAAAGAAACATGAAGATAAAAACTAACTGGCAGTGTGTGGGTGTGCACTCCAAGTGAGAATACATAAAAGTTTCTTACAAGGCCATTTTATCATTTATTTGAGCAGTCTTTGGGGATATAAGGATTATAAGTTTTCAGACAGATTTTTTTGGCTTATATAGAGCATAAGCCCCAAACTGTTGTGGAAAAAGTGTTTATGGAGTCTTTTGTCAAAGAGCTCCAAGGCAAGTTATTTTGAGAATTAGTCAGAATAATGTCATTGTAGTCACTCTGAAATGTTAAAATAGAAACAGTGTGCCGCATCAGCATGTGTATAGCAAACTCCACTACTGTGGAAACTATTGCACATGGTTGCACCATACCAAGCCAGATATCTATGTACTGTACTTCTTTTTACTTTTAAGGTTTAGAAACCTCTGGGGCCAAACAGTTACTGCTTTTAAACAGAGCACTTTAGTTGTGTCAGTGCCAGCCTATCCAATAAAACCCTTCTGAATACAAAATTGAATAACTGCACACTTTTACTCTATGCTAAATTCTGACAGTAGATATCTGGCTGTCTATGAAACTAGATCAAGAGTTGGGAAAAACGGTACACCATTCAGAAAAAAGAGCTGGAAAATAATCCTACGTTGCAGCAGCTCCTCTGTCCCTAGAGCTTTGAGTGGAGTGCAGGTATGCAGAGAAACACCTGCATAAGGGGAAATGAGAAAAGTACAGACCAAATGCACATCGTTAATCTAATTGAGGATAGGCTTCTCTGCAGATTTCTCTGGTTCTCCCACAAACGTGCAGTCATGCTTTTCTGTTCTCGTCCATTAGCCAACTGTTACTGCCGAGCAGTAAAAACTACAAGGTGTCTTACATGACAACAACCATCCTGTTTTCCCATGAGTGAAAACTAAAGCACAGACTTTACAGGCAATGACCTCAGTATTTGTTTCAGGAGTTTCTTTTAAGAGATCTTTATTAAACAAGAGATTGGAAAGAGTGACAGAGGAGATAAGAGATAAAGAGGGGATGCAGCATGATGCCTGATAAACTGAGAGAGCGCTCGGAGACACAAAGCCATCTGGCATGAGTGTGTCAGCACATTGCGCACACGCACACGCACACACACAGACCTTGGACAGAGACCTTGTGGATACCACTCAATTGATTTAGAGTTTGGTCCATCTACAAAAGGTCACAGTTAAGTGGTGAATAAACAGTGGACAGTGGTTTAAAATAGTGCCCTCGCCATGATGATGAATAAATAAATTTCAAAAATGTTAATAAATAAGCGTATGTCAGTATCCCTTCCATTTACAGAGGACGGAAAAAAGCATGCTTCTGTCTGGTACCTCTTACTATCACTGACAACCATTATACTGTAGATTACAAGCTCACTTAAGCATCCCCTGAAAATAAAGCCTATTTTCCCATACTATCCCAAATTTCCCCCCCGATATAGTCCCACCATCTCCCATGAAACACCTCTCAAAAGGATGTATTAATCCCTCTACCTGCCTGGATGTTTCTAGTTCTTCTGTTATCTTTCTCCCCTCTCTCACTGAAGGTGTCAACATACACTTTTAACCTCAGTAGAAAGATGACCTACTGAGACCAGAAGGCCAACCCTTACTGGGGCCATTAATCTTTAATGATACACACACAAACATGCTTGGAAACATATACACACACATACACACTTGACTTCCTGCAGGCTGATGGATTCTTGGTTTGACAGCTTCTAATACAGGCAGTAAACATGCAGCCAAACATGTATAGAGTCAGATTTATATTGATGATTTAAGAATGCGGTCTGAGTCCATTTAAGAAGACCTGAGTTGATATATGACCTATATGTGTTTGTTCACCTGAGTGTGTCTGGGTGACTGGTCGTTGCTCGAGCGCATCCATCAGCCCTTTCAACTCATAATGGCCTCATCCTCCCTTTCCTGTCTCCCCCACTCCTCCCCTCGTTTGCCCTCCGCTTCTTTCTTTCGCTCGACTACCCTGAATGCTTAATCTTGGCCCCTGCCTTCCGGGAGCATGTAAACAGGCCAGCCACACCATTGGCCGGGACGGTGGTGTTACTCTGTGCCGATTGGCTGAGGGGAAAGGGGGCATGGGTGGCAAAAGAAGAAGGGGTTGGTGGTTACCATAGCCCTACAGGATGACTGCTGTCCATAGTAACATGCCAGACGCACACACACGCACACACACAGCTCTAGCCCCTAAGGACATGGTGAAGGTCCCCACAGACTCGCAGAACACAAACACACTCAGACACATGACACACCCTCTAACATCAAGCACAACAAAGGATTTTTCGGATCTTCACCCACATGAAGATGGCAAGATATTTGGCATTGAAAGGAGAATCTAGCTAATGCTGCTATTTGAGGTATTATAGCCAGATTATAGCTCAGCTTAAATAAGGGATTCTAGTGATAGCAAAAAGAGACTCGGTTAACCAGGTTTCCATGATTCCTCCATTTCTATGCAAAACACTGACTGCAAAGTTGATTTGAGGTCAAGCAAGCACACACAGAAAAGGGCAAATGAACAAACACAGCCAACTGTTTAGGAAACACAAGTAAACCCTTGTTCTGTGCTAAAAGATGATCTGAGGCTTAACTATTCGTTTTTATATCAAAATTACAATTTAAAAATGTTCAAACAGCAAGAGCCCAGTAATCAAGCTAAGTTAAGTCTGTGAGCCAGTGTACTTACTGTATGTATGTATGTAATATTTATTTATAAGGTTATTTATGCTGAGTCGAGTTTGGAATCACCTACATATTTTATCATCCAATTAATATGGAAAGGCATTATGAGTTATAACACAAGCTCTGACTTTAAGCTACAGTTAGAAGCTCAAACTGCTAAAGTTCACATCTGTCAGCATTTATCTTTATAGCACTGGTTCTCAAACTATGGTACGTGTACCACTGATGGTATGTGAGCTGCCTCTAGTGGAGGAATCTCATTTTAAAATGAAATAAATTAATATTATTTTTTTACACCCTGCTATGTAGTCACATTCATGCATGTATTGCATGCATGTATTCATGATTAGTCAAGGCTAAAAGGTGATGGTAAAACAGTAAGCGAAGGTAAAACACTGCAATCATGGCTCCAAAGGAAACTATTGGGAACATGTGTTGATCAGCTAGTACCCCAAATTAGCTCTGATTCTTGAACCCGTTCTGTTCAGGATTCAACAACAAGAAACAAGAAATAATCTTCTATAATCTTAGAGAGAGGCTAATATATTTTGAGGTGGTATGCGGTGTAAAAAACGTTGGTGAAACACTGCTTTATAAGTTGTCAGACTCTTCTCGCATTTGGATAGCTTGGATACAAAAATTGTTCAGCCCCAGTAATACGTGAGGTCTTTGCTCTAGTTTATTTGCTGTGTGTGAAAATGCCACAACAACATACTCAGATGAGCCAAAAGCTTCATCTATTATTCAACTGGTTGTCATTGACTGACACAGAGGAGAATAACTCCAGCAGGGATGTGGGCGATCAAGCAGCTAAGTTAATGCTACGACTTAGCGCCAACTCTCCTTCACTCCTTTCAGCTGGACTCACTCACTTGTAACGGTGAGAAATTAACCATATCCACGTAACTCTTCATTACAGCTACAGTTATTATAAATGTGTATAGCTTTATATGGTAGTTCAGTATCCAGACCTGTAGACCTAAGACATATTGGTTTATTTCAGTTAGAACCCTAGCTGTAGTTATGTATGCATGGTCAGGAAATGTATATCCAAATACATAAGCAAATGAGAATTTATACGTTTCACTAAATGATACAGTTCTAGTCTATCCACACAACGCTGTATGCTGTACGGTATGAAATTGTTGGCCCATATGTGGCTGTGACAGGTAATTACAGACTTTTCTGTAAACTGATTTGATTGAAGTGTATGCAGTTCTACCTCAGTGGTGCTGTTTGATGTTTTGTTTTGTTATGCTCAAATTTCCGTTTGTGACTTCATTTTGGGTGGAGAAAAAAAAAAATACCACCGGACACCAGACTTTTACACTGGCACAGAGTGTGCAACTACACAGTTTCAGCATAGTGATGATGGGATGTTCTTCTCTATTGCTACCACAATATGTAACAGATGTGTTTTTATATGAAGTGTACTATCGTCTGTAGTACAATACAGGAGTAAAGATATCCTTAATGAGGCTGTTAATACATTGTGTTCCAAATTATTATGCATATACTGTTTGTTCTTTTTCTTACTAAATAGTGGCTATAATTGGCAGTCAATAGGATTTTCTATTTCTCAACAATTATATCGTAATCTGGATTTTATT
>NW_023339763.1:19356696-19356880 GCF_004916995.1 Morone saxatilis | reverse complement strand
GTTACATATTAACATAGGAGCCCTTCTTGATGATCTCTCTTAATATTTCATAAAAGTTTCAAGATGTTTATTGTCATATGCAACAAAAGAAAGCAGATTTCCTCTGTGCAATGAAATTCTTTCTTTGCTGTCCACCTTGATACCGACGCATTAAATACAATAGTATAATACAATAAGTAACAAA
>NW_023339763.1:19343955-19356596 GCF_004916995.1 Morone saxatilis | reverse complement strand
AACAATATTACTCCAATAATAGAATAATAAAAAAAAGAGCCAATATTTTACTAGCTACAATAAAGTAAAAAAGTTTAAAAAGTTAAAAAAAAAAGCTCAACATTACAGTAAATTTAAAAGTTCTGATGTGCAGTTCCAGGATGAATGAAAACAGTTGTGCCAAGCAGCCGCAGTGTAGAACATGATCCCAGTACACTGTAAAAATGACGAGAAGGGTTCATTGATGTACTCTTCAAATATCCAGTTTCATACCTATGAAAGATACTGCACTATTTCACGCTTTTCATCTGCAGAAAGATATTTTTTCCCCCTATATTGCATGAAACCTGTGACTTGCTTAATAATGTGGAACAACATCCTTAAGTAGTTTCCCATTAATTAGGCTCACCTGGCAAACAAACAAAATAAAGACAAACCTGTCTGAGGTGATTCAGTATCTAAACAGACATGGAGCAGCACAATTGAAAACTTCATTGAAACAAAAAATTTAAATCATATTTGCATAATAATTTGGAACACAGTGTAAAGGTGGGATTGTCGGTCTCTGGATAAGAACATCAGTTAAATTGTTAACTCAACTCAAAGCACTGAGCATTTAGTTCTCCCTCCGCAGCATCACATCACTGTTTCCTGGCTGTTTTGAAGAACATAAAGCTGATTACATAAGCATGAACCCCTTACCAGACCCAATGGGAGGAAGATGCTTGAACACAGAGCAGAAAAGCATGGCATGGAAGAGGCAGTACAGATGATTGTATTACATAACAACACTGCTTCAGGCTGACTCAGCTTCCTTCTCCTGCTCAGTATGTGTTTGAGAGAACAGTCTGTTTCTATAGCTACAGTACAGTGAAAGGGAAGGAACAGCTTTATCTATTGATCAGGATAATGGGGGAGCTTGTACAGAGGGAAGACAATGATCCAAGACTTGACAGCACAGTTCAAATTACACAACAAACAGGTCCATTCCTGAAAAGCACAACCTTACTCTGTCTGCACATTTAGTGGACAGACATAGTAACAGTTTTATAGTGACTAATGCAGCAGCAGCAATTATTGATTAATAATGGTATGATCAAGCATTTACAATCTTACAACCATAGAGAGGGAGTTTGATTCCCGATAATGGTTCGGTCGTGATTCCGGGTCATGTTTTCCGTAGAACACAAATGACCGTATGCGAGGAAGACTTCTTGTTGCTGCACTTTCTTACTATATTTACATCACTTTTGCTCAGTGACAAAGCTCAGTGCAAAGTGGATCATTTGGCTTGTGTTGCATTGTGTTCTCTGTGGTCAAGCCACAAATGACATGTTTGGAAACACTCTCAGATTCCATTGATCTGGACATGTTTCCGCAGGCACTGAGGGTAATGCCATTGGCTATTCAAACAGAGTGAGACGGAGAGAGAGACTGAGAGGGAGAGATGTGGGTGGTTTGGACAAAATAGATTTTGTAGGGAGTGATAAATGAGACATCCCCTAGTTGTATTAAACTCCCCTATGACACTCTGCTGGGAAACTATCCAGAATCACTTTGCTGTGCCCCTGTTTGCTGAAGCAGGCCATGTGACAGCCAACTAACTACTAACATTAAACACTTAAAGACAGAAGTGGGACTGGATTGCAGTCAGCCAGGAGCAGCTAGCCAGCTCCATCCATCACAGCTGCAGAGGGAAACCACACCAAACGTTTGACAGCCAGAGAAAGCTATCGCTGTGTGGTGAAATGTGGAGGCCTAACCCAAAAACTGTTAGCATTCATGCCACATAATATTTTTATTAATTAGGCTGAAGTCCTAAGCATCACATTAAAACAACTTATGACTCTGAAAAACCTCTGCTCAGCCAAGGGTGAGTGATGAAGCCAATGGGTCTCATCCTGAAGCAATCAAAGAGAAACTAATTTGTGTAATAATGTAATTTTTTTTTTTTTTTTAAATGACATTTTCTTTTATGTGTGTCTTGATGGTGATTTAGAAAATGTTTCTCTAACAAGATGATAGGCATTTGTTTGGAAGCATGTTCCCATGACAGTTACCTTATACTTCAGTGTTTAGTTACGGTGGTCACATTGTCACGTGGTGCATGTTTGTCCAACATCATCTCCAAACAGGATCCACTTTGCTGCCCAAATTTGGATTTGGAGACCTATGAGTCGGCACATACTCTTCTGTTTTTCTACAGTTTATGATTAGAGTAAACTAGTTGTATGGCACCAGGACAGATAATAGATTACTTCCCACCAAAAAAACATGTTATTCCATATTACTATTTGAAAAAAAAACTGGCAACAGGAAGTAGGGATTACACAGCACATATTAACCCCTTACAACCTGGTGAATGGCCCGCCCTGACTCACACAGCTGTATTTTAGAATGGCTTGCTGGGCTGAACCCAAAGACTCCCCAACACACTGACAGGATGTACAGAAATGAGGATGGATTTATTTTTAATGCTCCCTCAGAGCTGCACACATTCAAGCCTTCCTCACTGTGACTCGGATTATGGAAAATCGTTTTGACATACGTGCATGCGTGTATGTGCACGTGCCACCTTGGCTCTGCCATGCCAAAAATGCCCATATTTTGGCTCTTACATAACCTAACTATCCCTTGATGTTGCTTTAGCATCACGTGGCACTGAAGCAAGCCAGAGAGGAGTCTGGCTAATTCTCTGAAGGTTACAGCACAGGCTGCCAGAGTCAGAAGTCAGAGTCAGTCTGCCACTCTGATGGCAACAGAACTGCAGTTCATGCACAGGAATTATGGGCTTGGAGGAAAACGTGATCTTGAATATTCACATACGGGAGCTTGAGAACAGCCTTTTGCCTGTTTGATATTCAAAAAATATCTCACGAATACTACGAATAAAAATACGAGCCAACATGACAGCACAATATATCTATATTTGGTGCAATTTAGGCACTTTTTCATGAGTGGAACACACAAATGCACAAAGCAGCTGTTTAAATGTACACAAAAAACTAAAGCAACAAAGAAATATGACACACAATACCAGACTAACCGATAAACTGGTTAGAGACAGAAAATGGAGACAATGCACCGCCAAAATGCTTCTAAAATCAGATCATGTGTTAAAAACCCTTTTACCCTGCTACCGAATATAATAAAACTAATAGACTTGTGTGTGACAAACACACTCAAAAAACAGGAACTGCTTAGATCAAGAAAAGAAGAAAGTGTTGTACTGAAGTATTTGTAACTGACACACGCATGCACACTCTCTCACACACACAAAAACACTAATAGCCGCCTGGGAGTCTACCACTTACACTGCTGACTGGACAAATGGGGCAAAGGATGACTGATGAGAGGTCTGGGCCAGTGATATTGTTTGGGAGTGTGTTTTGTGTACTTACACTAATGTGAGTGCATACTGCTCTGCGCCTTAACTTAAGCTTGAGCAGCTGTTATTTTTTTTGTCTTTATTTATTAATGCCGTTTGTATGCACATGCCTAAATGTGTGTTTGTGACCTTCAAAACTAGTGTCTATACAACAAGCAGTGCTATGAGAAGATGCAGTGGAATAGAAAAGCTTTAAAAAATGTTGTCTTGGTCAGCGGTGGCCTAACAGCAGAGCTGAACACAAAGACTTCGCCCTCTTGGGGGAACAAGGCGGCTGTGGTTTAGAGCTTCCACTCTCACTTTACTCAGGGAGTTAAGGATGTGTGGTCACTGCTTATTGAGCCATTAACACAGTTTCAGCTGCTGAAGAGAAAGGATGCAATTACAGCCTCATGTTTGGTAATCCACTACACTGCACTCAACTACACTGGTATGAGTCATCTTCCACAGTAAGGTCTGCTGTGTGCTGATGTGTTATAGCCTGTGAACTGGTGAATGGGCTGTTTCAGGGTCAGTATAGTGGTAGTGAGGGAGTGTGTTTAACAGTAGCCTTCAAAAAGCTCACAAAAGTGGTGTATTTTTATTCCCCTGAGTGGGGGAAGGGGTAAGTTCAGCAGCCCTTGACATACCAGTTTATTTGTTCACACAGAGGCACATAAAGTATAGGATAAAGGATGGTTGGAAAGCAAAAGGATGATGAAATGACAGGTGCATAAAAGGAGTGTGCCATTTTCCCTCATAATGAAGCCTGGATGGAGCCTGTTGTAATGTTAATAGTCTCCTATTGTACACATCCATCCTCTCACAGAATTTCAAATGTGTGGGTGTGTGGGTTTGACCAAAGATGTTGCAATGTTCAAATGTCTATAGGAACTGAAAATTACGTTTGTCATCAGACTAACTATGTTAATTATTTCATTTAATTATGATAATCATTAATAATCATAATGGATTTTTTAGAAGGAGATTAGTTTGTTACAAATCTTTATTTGTTTTTCATGATCATTGTATTTACATTTCATAATTTAGAGTTGCATTGTTGACCACAATTGTCAAAACTAAATCGAGGTGAAAGAAAAAAAAAGAAACAAGATAGACTGGTTTACAAGCTTTATCTTTAATTGCTTTAATTTAAATGCAAGCTTTAGTTGTTGAGACTTTGACAAGTGTGTTAAGTGTTTGTCATTATTTACCTCCTTCTATAGCAGAAGCAGAAAATCTGCTAGCAAGGCTACCACAAACTAGTCAGTAGGCTGCCTAACTAAAGACAGTAGCGTCCTTCAAGTTTCGCAACTGGGAGCAGGAGGAAATAGCTAGCTGGAAGTCACCGCGCATGACGTTTTTACGCTTGACATACAGATTAAATAAATAAGATATATCATTATAATTAGTGAGCTTTAAAAAGGAGCTGGCAGGTGGATTTTGGCTTTTTTTTTTTTTTTACTTTTGAACAGCCGCTTTCCGTCTTTTTGATACACTAATGCTAATTGTGGCTCTATCTTTAGATTTAGAATACAATTATAAGAGTGTTATCAATCTTCTCATCGACCTCTTGGCAAAAAAGCAAATAAGCATATTTTCCAACTAGTCGAACTATTCCTTTAAACTTCTTTCTAGTGAAACAGCATTCCCATCAAACTAAATATGTAGCTCAGTTGTCACACCACAACCACACATATATTTGTCTTGTGATTATTCACTTACATCACAGTGCTAAGTTATAGAAATAATAATGGACAAAATAATACACTTGTGTTATTATTTTGTAATTAACCTATCAAGAGGCAAATGACTGTATAGTGTAATAATAACATCGTAACACTATGTAGCTGCTTTCAGTGTCTTTGTGACAGTTCCCACACCTCTAAAGGCTGCCGACCAAACACACTTCTGACAACATGTTTGTACTTTGGGTTTCTTTCTCTCTTTCTTTTAATTTCTGTATCACCAAAAACAAAAAGACCCCCAACCCGTCTCCTCTTCCTCTCTGCAGATTAAGGGTTAGGGTTGAGATTATAACAATGGTGACACAGCAGAGCAAATCCCAAAAGGCTGTGTCATGTGCCCAAAATTCCCAACACACACTCACAGCGTCTCAGCAACAACAACAGAGAATCACAGCTGCGCCTGATGGGATGTGTCTAATCACTGCAAAGTGGTATACACTCACTGCCCTACATTAAAGCATAAAAAAGACCATTCTGCTCTATGTACATCATTAAAATACTCCTTTTATAGAAAAAGTTGCATTTGTATAAAGTATATAAAAATAAATAAATCAAGGTCTGGTTAATTTAGGGGGGGAAAGCAAAGGAAATTGTTTCTAACTCGTTGTTTCTCATCGTAACCTGAAAGTGCTGCTAACGCCTGATCTGAAAACAGTGCCAAAGTGACCCAGCGTATAGTGTGGCATGTCGGACTATGTCTCTCCAGCATAGCAGACCACAATAAAGAGCAGATTAAAAATTCAACATCAGACAGCTTGTGTCCTCAATAGGTTGGAACATAAAGTTCTACCTCCAGGTTGTAAGCATGACTCACATTCTCCCACACTAGATTTCTCCAGGCTTTCCCTTGCCTCCGTACCTACTAGCCAGCAAAAAGCTTGACAACAGCAGACACGAGTTGTTACCACTACTGGGGAAGGGAGTGGGGGGGTGGTAGACCGTCTTGTTATGGACAGCCACAGTGATGCACGCTAATTGGAAGTCCAGTGAAAATGCAAAGTCTTCTCCGTGTGCATGTAGCTCTGTGGCAGCCAATGAGATGGAGAAGGAGGGGGTGCTGGGTAAAATGGCTAGAGGTAAAGACGAGCGGCAAGATAAATGGGAAGCAATGTGTGGAGAGAGGAGTAAATAGATAGATGAAGGGATACGTACTGCTGTAGAGGGTGTCGATCCAGGACAGCCGGGGCAGGCCACGAGCACTGAGGGGCTCCATCCTCCTTTTTCTCTCCCTATCTCAGTTACTCTGCTTCTTTCTTATTTCTTACGTCCTTCTCTGTTGCTGCTTTTCGCGTCGCCTCCTTTCTTTTCCTTATCCTTGAAAAACAGTCTTCATCTCGCAGGAAGAAGCAAAACGAATCATTTGGAGAAAAAAATAATGTCAAAAGACACCCCGGGGTCCAACAGGCAGAGGAGCGAGCGAGCCGCAGAAGGAGTGTATGAGTGAGTGGTGCGTGTGCCTGTGTGTGTATGACAGAGAGAGAGTGAAAACAACAGGCTGGAGACGACCACCGCCGACCGTTGCTAGGGGAAGGGAGAAGCACTCCCTCTCTCCCTTTGGCTTGCTCGCTCACTCCCATCCACCCCTCCTCTCTCTCTCTCTCTCGATTCTGCGCGAATGGCTCATCAGCCTCTCTCTCTCTCTCTCTCTGAGCAGAAGCAGGAATTCAGAGATGCATAATGACTGTGTACCAATAAAGCTTGTGTCAATGTGAATTAACTGGCAGATTCTCTGTCTCTCTGCTCTTCTCTCTTTAAGTTCTGTCACTGAATGAATGCCAAATCCAAAGCTACTTTCACCATCTCTTTTTCTTTCTGTTTTAGGTGAATAGCTCCTTGTTGCAGCAACTCAACTGCATTATTTTGCAAACCAGCCTCCATCAATGATATTAAAAAAAATGTCTAGTCTTTTTCCACAAGATAACATCCTCTGCCCCATTTGTCCCAATAAAAACATTGTTGCAACAATACCAACATAAGCAGGCAAAGGCAACTATAATGCTACAAAAATCATTAACAGTTTTCAGCTAAGATGCATATACATGTATTTGCGTTTTCACATCTATCCAAATAAAAAAAAAAAACAATATTACAAGTTGGGAGAAAAATCATTCACCTTCCCAGATTCTTTAAAACTGGCTTGACACACAAAGTCTTTTTGTGTGTTGTTCCAGGTGGAAGGGGCACTGTACTAAAACGTTCTGGTCCCGCTCTGTCCGGACCCTGACATCTGTAAAGCATCTTGAGAATGCAATCGCAGCCCACATTTATTTTGATTTCCAAAGCAAACTGTATATGTTAAAATTTAAGGAGGAAGGTTTGTATAGCTTTTTGGGGGTTCTTCTGATGCGGGACAGTAGGAAATGCACAACACGATCAGCTCAAGATCACTGCCGCTTGACTGCCACACACAACAATGAGCTGCTGTGTGTGAAACAGAGGCAGTCATTCAGTTAGGAAGTGACCGGTTCAGATATCACGTTTTAAGCTACTCCCGTCCTCTGTTCGAGGCCACTTGCTCCCCTGCTACCCCTCTCGTCTACACAGACACACACGTTGGAAGAACATGAAAGAGACAGAAAAATGTGTGAGTGTGTGTGTGTGTGTAGCAACTGTGGAAAGGTGGTTAAACAGAGCTGAATGCTGATACATCAGCTGCCGCGATATAAAGTGTACTAATAAAATGAAAAACATACTGGAAAACTATGTAGTGGATTTTTCTTTTCTAGACATGAGCTTTTGATTATAGTTGGTAAAAACGAATCATGCTATGTACACCACCAATATTTTCTTAAATCACTCAAATCAGTCAGGCTCAATAGTCATTCTTCTTCTCTATAAATATTCTTAGATATTAAATCATTTCATAAAATTTGTTTTAATCAATGTTTCCATGTCAACCTCCAACATTTTGTTTACAATATCTGGCAATATTTACGTTACAGCAATGACATGAGTACATTTTTAAACCCCCAATATTCAGAAATTGCGGTACCGCACAACCTTCATCAAGTTAGGGAAGCAAACAAATCACATTTTGTCATTATACAATTAAGAATTTCATAGTCTGCTTTATTGATTTTCAAATTATCTCTCTGTCAGGTTTTAATGGGCACATTAGCTCATTTAGCACATTAGCTCTCCTGTTGCATCCTGTTCTCTGAGACACAGCTGACAGCATCACCACACAGTGCCCTTTCTTTTCATCAACTATCTCTGTGTTTATGAACGTGTTCATGTGTTACAGAGGAGGGACATTAAAGATGAGCATCGTGCCAGCGGCAACAAAGCCTGATATGAAACCCTCCCCTCAAACCCTTGGCAGGTCCACTCCTCCCCCCTTCATCCTCCTCTAACCAGCATGGGGGAGGAAAGACGGGAGGGTTGAGAGGCAGAAAAACTTCAATTAGGACACAAAGGCTGACAGGAGAAATCCCCCCTTCCCCTCCTGCACCCTGCACAGGCAGAGCACCGGGCCCCGAGCACCACTCTTTGTCTGGCTACAGACCTCTTATGTGCCAGCTGGAGGATACACACACACACACTCATATACACACACATTCAACAACAGGGCACCCCCAGAGCTCAACTAGCCAGAGGTCATATCTGTGCGTTTGTGTGTCAAGGCATTTGATGTAAGCCTGCATGTGTTAATGTATGTCAGGGTTATTAATGAATATTAATGTGTCATTATGAAAGAGGAAAATCACACTGGCATGACAGAACATGCAAACTCTAGGTTTCGAGAGTACGCACACGCACGCACGCGCACACACACTCACACACACACGGGTGTTAATGTACAGGGAAACCCAAGCAGGCGGAGGAGACTAGTGAGTGAGTGTTACTTCATCAAAAATAGATTAATCTACTGTACAGTCTTACACATCCTTTGTCTTAAATCTGGGACAATAGGGTTTTTTTCTCTCACACACACAAACACACACACACACACACAGCTATAGCACTACTAATGTGTGTGTTTCTGTATGTGTATGTACCTGTCTTCAAGGGTTTTGAGCTGCCCACCTCCCCCTCCCAAAGGCCTCATCATTCAAGGGGCAGAGCCAAACAAAGAAAACACACACATGCCATGCTCTAACACACACACATTCACACACCATATATGCAAACACACCAAGCTGCATGTTTGTCTTCCTGGAGCGTCACAAACGTACATTTATCAAATATTAATAGACAGTAAGTAGTAAAAAGGGCCATTACTAACTCAACAATCCTATGACACACACATACAGAAAACCCCCAACATGCACAGCCAACCAGGTTGCACAGTTGGTTCAGGTAAGAGCAGTTTAAGTGTCTGTCTAGTTGCAGATTTGGGGAAAGGGGGGTGGGGGGCAGTCTGGCTCTAATGCAACAACAATGGTTCATTTTCCATAAAGGTCAACATTCAGCGACAGTCCTCCTCTCTATGAGTGTGTAGTGGATGGATAAGATCTAGACTTCAGGCCATCATAATTTTAAATGTCTCCATATCGAAATTGGTTTTCCCAGGAAAGCAGGTGCATTGTTTCGGATCACTGTTAAGGGCAGGGGGAGTCTGAATTCAACTCTTATGGTCTCCTCTTGTGGACAATTGCAGAGAATCCTGTGAGTGTGCGTAACTAGTGTGGGTGTAACACAAAAAGACATCATTACTCAGTACAGCAAGAAAAATGGCCGACAACACACAAAAAAGCCATAAAAAAAAATCAATACTTGCCTTTGATCGTACATGTCATCCCACTGTGAGCAACCCATTGTACTGCATAATGCTCAAAGGCATATTTAGATTTCACAAAGTCAAATTTGAGTTAGAGGTCTTCTGCACCAACAACTCCCGCAGGAAATTAGATTATTCATTCCACTGTTTCTACTGAAAAACTGCTTAATAGGCCACCTTAATAAGCTTTCTTTTGAAGGCGTAAATAGGCCTTATTCTATGAACAGTTCTACTTACTACCTGAGGGAGTCAAAACTAAAAGTGGATAAACATCATGAAACAATGTAGAAACATTATGTACACGATATTAATCAGATATGGATGGAGATGGTTTACTTACATTTTACCACCAACATACCACCATTATAATCATAGCAATTATTCAGCCTCCATGAACAGACTGTAGGTTGATCAGTTTATGTAACTGTTGCAGGCTCTTAACTTGAAATTTCAATAGGTAAAGATTTCCTGTCATATAGTCTGGAGGATGAGGGTGGTCATCGCCAAGCCAGTCTGAGTTGTGGTGTGTGTGTTGTTGTGTGTGTGTGTGTGTTTGTGTTTGTGTGTGTGTGTAATTAGGCAGCGTAGCAGCCCACCAGCCAATCAAAGTGCCACCTACCATTCTCAACACCCCTCCATCCTTTCTCTTCTGCCCAGATACCCCTGCCCCACCCCACTCAACCAACCCCACCCACATCTACCCATTTTACTCATCTCCAACATTTCGACCCCAACCCCTAGCCTGGGGTATGACTAGGGGGGGAGTGGGTCTGTTGATAGCACTAATTTTCCAGTCACCACCCCACTCTATCTCTCAGGGCAGCATTCACAGAGGGGTGGCAGTATGTGTGTATGTGTCTGGAGCCACTCTGCCCCCATCTTTCCTCCTCTACTTGGCACTGGAACACTAACTGGTAGATGAGAATTAAGTAAACTGGAAATGTTAAAAGCTTGATCTGCACCTTTTAAACAACCTGCTCTTGCAACACTCCCACCCACCCAGCCACACAATGTTTTCCAGCACTACCGGTTTGAGAGTGTATGTATGTGAGAGTCGGAGGGAATGGGGACTGCACACACAGGAAGTACACAGCTGTATTTCCATATAAGTGGCTTCAAAAAAAGCTTAATGAAGCGCTGGAGCGAAACAGAATTCAGGGAAATACAAATTATTTAGGCTAAATAAAATTAGTCTTGGCAAAAAGAGGGGATGGAATTAAATCAACACTGGAAAGACAAATTCATATTCACTATTTAATTTGTGACTGCTATAAATTTCTTTGAGTCAAATTACATTTTTCTTTCAAAATATTTTATATGACAATTGTGAAGTTGGAATGATAACAAACAAGACAATGAGTCTACAGTCACGTAGTCTAAGTCGGTACAGCTGGGGCTGAGGGGAATGTCATTCATTTTGTAGATATTTCATCACAAAAAACTTAAACTTAAACTTTAAACTTTTAATTCAAATGTTGACCTCATGATGGCACTCTAAAAAAGTTAACGGATAACCAAAGTTTTTAAAATTCATCCTGGTGGCCATGGCAATACATCCAGCAGTTGTTGAGATACTTCAGTGTGTACCGCATGGTGGTCGGACCAACAAACATTGTTACCCATAAAGCCATGCTACTAGTATTACTAAAAACAACTGATATAAATATGAAAAGAATTCTACTTTACCTGCACTAGCTGGCACTGAAACTTGACTCAACTAAAATGAAAACATGTAAACAACTAACAGTCTATGGCTGGTGCAAAAGATCACTGCTAACTATACCCAACATATATACAGTTATACTTCCTTTCCAACAATGGATCATGAATGTGTCATCACTTGAGCACCCAGCCCTGTGTGAGGAACTCTCTACACCTTGGAGATGGATGATATTCTCTAGTTGTTTTTCAGACCCGTCCCTTTGTTTTGGGGGGTTGGGGGAGCTGGCAGCGGGGACGAGCAATGAGTATGCATTATTAAAAAGCCTAGACTGCACTAGTGATGAATGTATGCTTGTTAAATGGGAATGCCTCAAATCATCTGGGACATATTTTTTTTATTGTTTGTTATTGCCTGCTATATTCTTTTTTTTAAAGTGAAACGGTGTGATAAGCCCCAGGGGTTTTGTTTCTTATCTCAACTGCACAAATAAGTCTTTTGTCTGTCCTCTGTGTTCGTCATAATCACTGTACTTTTTCAGTGTGAGGACACACTAGGAGTCATTCATCCAACAATTACTTCTTTGGTTCTCCCATTCATTCTCTCTCTACTCCTATAGACTCCTAGAATATTTTTTACACCACTTTAAATATTAACACTTCTCAACAACAACTGAGCTTTCAACATTAAGCTATTCTATCTGAGTAACAAAGCAGAAGAAAACCATGAGAGCTTATGTGTGTGTATGTGCTCCACAGCATGTGCTCTGGCAGGCAAGATCCCCTCTCACCTCATTTGCCCTGGATCTCCCCCTTAACTCCTTCACCATCCAATTATGTGGAACGACCCTGTCTAGCCGACCACTGTGACACACGGTATCTGTGTGTGTCGGCTGTTTCTATATTAAACCAGCCGCTGATTTATGATAAGATGGGGCTCCTTAAATATAATCCTGTGCCGGTTTGTGTCAAGGAGAAAGACAGAAGAGGGGACAAAGAGATCGAGGAAAGTGCGTATGTGTGTGTGTATGAATGCGAGAGAGAGTATTCATCCTGTGCCAGCTGAATTCACTTTGATCTATTGAGGTCAATGTGGAAATCATCTGAATCGTGCTGTGATTGGACAGACACCAGATAAGGAGAACTGCCCCTACACACACACACACAC
>NW_023339763.1:19328202-19343855 GCF_004916995.1 Morone saxatilis | reverse complement strand
GAAAACCAATTTACACACAGCACATCCTAACTTGTGTAGACATTAGCCAGTGCACTTGCATCTACAAAGTACTTAATTCAAAATTTGAGCTTTTCAATACACACTGTTAACTCATGCAGAAATTATGCACATTGCAGGTCTTGTTGCTGTCCAATCAAAATCATTCCTTTTTTCGTTTTTCTAGTTTTAAAAAGTCCTTGCATTGTGTCAACGATTGAAACGTGACTCTTTGTCTTATCAGCCCCTCCAGGAAGTTGCAATTTTGTAATTGCAACAATTAATGCAAATTCAAACAATCCCTTTGAATTCTGTCCGACCTTGCAAACCTTTCCACAAATTTGACTTATTATTGTTTAATTATAAAATATAATTATATAATATATATTATAATTATCGCAAAACATGTCATATGTTGCCAACTCACCCTGTCCATCCAGTTTTACTCTCATTGGAACAAGCTGGAATTACACAAAAACAAAAAAATCTATCACTATTTTTGCAATTTTCACTTCCTCTTACAATTAAATTATAAACAAATGCCTTAAAACATCACAACATACATCACATTTTCTTAGAAAAGCTGCTTTGAAATCAGGCATTTAATGCCCCAACAATCCCCTCTAACTCTTTATATCTCCAAATTACCCTCTGTAAGGCTGTGCTATCAGCTGGAGTAGACATCCATTAATATACTGGTAAGAGAATATACACTACACACCTATTTTAAGTCATTTGTGCAGTATATACCTGTAGTTTTAGTATGCAACAAACATTATGTTTTCAGCTGCAGCTTAACTATTTTACTGCAGTAGCTGTGGAATAATTTGCATTTTTAAACATTTTTTTTTTTAATGCCAGGAGTCGCATAATAATCAGGCCGACTCCTCGGCAGAGGCTCAGCACTCTGAAACTCTGCTGGGTATGACTTCACTGAAGTCACTTCTTAACCCTAATTCTGAACCATAATTTTCAATGGGGATTTCAAAAAAGGAGCCAATGTACGTATATGCTTGAAGTGTGGTGTGAGGTTATCGATGGGAATGGGTTGGATTCTCCTCTGCTTTCTCATTAACTCTCCTCCTTCCTTCTCTTTCCGCTCAATGGCCCGACTCTGCACTTGGTCTCTGGTGTATCGAACAGCACACACACACACACATGCGCACACTCACATGCGAGAAGTCTGTTTGCATACCAAAAGCATACTTCATAGCTCAAAGAAAATGAAAGCCGTATTAATTATACAGTCTTGCGTTCGCACACACACGCACGCACATACACACACACACACACACAGAGAAAAAGAGAGAGAGAGAGGGAGATAGAGGAACTAAACTAATGAGCACAAAGGCACCTTGTGTGAATCTATTTGACAAATTGATTTCTGATATGACTGATTTCATCACGTGCCTGACTACAAACTGCAAAGCCATCATCAGGTTACGGAGTCAAACACACACACACACACACACACACACCATTAATAGGGTGGACAGGGTGGACGGCAAATGTACTGATGCCTAAATAAAGGACTACTGCACTCTAGTGTTTAGTTTCTGTCAACACAAGTTCAGGGGCTCAGGTAAAGATCTTCAGTGTGTCTGGTAGACAGAAATATTAAACAGCTGTAAGAGAAATAGGTGAGTCAGGATAAGAAGAACTCGAAATCCAGTAGTCATTATTACGGGAAAATAGTATTTGTGAGACTATTAGTTCAGCAAATTTTCCAGTAGTGATGCACCCACAGACTGGATGTGTTATAGATGATTTTGTATTCCACAGTAATAAAGGTTTACCAACTTCTCGAAACACTGCGATTAATTCTTGAGCTTCGAATTTTTTTGCTTGATAAGGAGACCAACACTGACTCAGCCACTTCTTGCAACAAAAGGGGAACAGCATATCTGTGTCAGACTGAATATTTCCAGTATTGTAACCATTGGTCTATTGTCATTCTGTAGACAGCCCATTAATTGTTGATGTTAAAGAAGAACTGTAGTCATATCCCTTACTAGTAATACTAATAACGATATATTAAAAAGGTCCAGTGTCTACCATTTAGAGGGATCTATTGGCAGACATAACAATTGTTTTATTTTCGTTACCTTAGATTGACCGCTTTTATCTACAGAGGCTGCCATGTTGAACTGCCATGTTGCTACAGTAGCTCAGAATGGACAAACCAAACAGTGGCTCTATTGTAGTTTCTCCTACACACGTGAGATGAGTTAATTGCCATCTAAAATTACATCCTACACAGTGGTCCTTTAAAAGGGGGACAACAACTTAGTGTTGAACCTACATAAAGCTGAGGGACTCACAAAGACAGATTAACAAAAGAATGGTCAAAATCAAAGCACCTGAGGCCGAGATATCCTGCCTTTTAGTCCCTAGTGTGAATCAAAAATACTGAATACTGCATTTCCCACTCATTAGCATCTTCTTTAAGATCTCCCCTGCCCCCTAAATTCCCACTTCTTCAAACCCCAAACCTCCGGTTTGTAACACGGATTTCTTGTCAAATCTAGGTCTCAAACCCAAACTGAGATTGAGATGACATCACTATGATCATCAGGGTATTTTTTTACTTCACATAGCTCCTCCAGAGCCACAGAGGTCATTGTAGAACTGTGTTCATAGGCTGAGTGGTACTCCTCATGACAAGCAAACTAAACGTTGTGTGTAAAATCGGTAGTGTCCCATCAATGCAGCCACATTTTTCAGCCAGTTACCTAAACTCAATAAACACACGCAGCACTGAAGACGCTTCTGCTGCTCTACTAACGTGTAGTTAGTAACTGCCCTACTCCTCCTGCATAGACACAGTGTAATTATATGCACAAATATAATGAAAATTAAAATGGGCCAAAGATTCACCCTAGAGTACAGAATAAGATTATTGCGAGCACTTAAATCATTACCCCACAGTCCCAATTCTTAATTGAAAATTTGAAAAACACAAAAACACTGCAGAATGAAATCAAAAGACAGCCCAACTGTCATTGTTACAGACGTCCACCTCCCTAACATCCCACAATCCCATTGGATCCCCTGGAGTTAGGGTGAGACAGGACATTAAAGCTTCAACTGAGTTCCTCTTCTGATTATTGGTGAAAACAAAAGGCTCCATGAACCCAGCTACGGACAAAATGTGGCACCGGTGAGTGAGCCTGTAGAGGGATTGGTTGGACTGTTGGCACACCTCCCGAGTCAGGTTAACTGTATCATCAGGTGAGGATGCAGTGCACACACTCACTGACACATGAGAGGGACACTCACTACAAAACAGAGTAAAAGCTGTATTGTGGAGACGTAAGCAGCAGATCTCTCCACTCATCCAGATCGGCCTCTTTTCAGCTTGTTAAGAACCAGAGAGCTCCGTTGAAAAGTACCTCTGCATCACAGTCATTTGTCACACATTTCTACCATCTTTACGGTTCTGCTCAAAGAGCAAACAAAAAAACCCCAACTTACTTCTTTGCTGAAATACACCTTCACATTATGGATTTTATCACTGATGTCATTAAGTGTGTTGAGAACATTTCACACTCTGGTTCCCGGCCCCAACCAAGAGTACGCATTAACGTCACTTTTTCACACGTCACCACCCACCTCACCACAACTTGTAGCAGAACAAAT
Source organism: Morone saxatilis (assembly GCF_004916995.1). Classification (NCBI taxonomy): domain Eukaryota; kingdom Metazoa; phylum Chordata; class Actinopteri; family Moronidae; genus Morone; species Morone saxatilis. The sequence continues at coordinate 19,340,219 of NW_023339763.1, read as the reverse complement.
CAACAGGTGTCTGCTATGAATGTGTAGAGGCTGTGCCACCAAGAAAGAAAAGGTAGAAGCCATCAGAATCAATAATGATTCATTAAACCCTCTATATACCAAACACAAATATAATGTATCCAATAAAATAAAGCAATGTTTGGGAAAGGTGCAGAATTAGTGTGGCCTCTAATCCAATCCTGAGAGCAAACAGCACTGTGTTGCAGTTCATTTGCCAAGACCTTGAGACTAGAATGCAATTATGATGAACAGCGTCTGGTCCTACAGGGAGTCCCTCGATACTGTGCAAACACTTTGAACTCAATGGAAGGAAGACGCAACTTTCTCAACTTTTTAACCCTAGACCTAAAGGCTCATTGTATCTAGTGTTTCCACACAATGATACTCAATACCCACATCAGGGGCTCATGTGACCTGAAACTCAAACACTTCTTTCCTTTCTCTTACACAGACATTGACTTATTCAGGTAACCAGCAAGCAAGCCTTCCCATCCTGATTCTCTTAGGACAGAATAAACCATTATTAACTGTTATTATTAACTGTTATAGAGTTATATTGCGGCCTAAGTAGAGAACCAAGAGGTTTCTATTATGCCGTCCATGAAACACTTTGAATTCATCCATCTGTTTATTCATCTATCTGGTTCTATTTCCACCTAGCAATAAGAGGAAGTGAAAGTGATGATGTTCACAAGATAATAACCATAGCACACTAAGAGAGAACTGATACTGCATTCATGTTTTTTTTTTGTACAGGTGTTACAATAGTGCAATATACTTCAGTGAGGACCAATGTTTCATTAATCCCCTGGTGTGCAGTTGACACCAAAAATAGCTTTCTTGAGAAGGACACCGGAGGGAAAGACTGAAAAATGCTGGCAAGAAGTGATGTCTTGTAGCGCTGAGAGAGAATAACCTCGTGTTCAGGGCAAAAAGAGAGTCCAATCATGGCAACACCTCCTACTGTGACAGCTATGAAAGCTAAAAGTCTGTGCCAAGTCTCCTTAATAGAGTTGATGGTCCGTGGCAGTCCATGAAAACATTTTTTCTCTGGTCTAAACATGGCTGCCATCTGACACGGTAACACTGCCACAATGAGAACTTCACACACCAGCAGGGAGAACAACACGAGGCCGACATTCAGGGACAGAACAAGACCAAGACTGCCACTGCAACGTGTTTGCTGGACATTTAGTACACTATCACCCTACATAGCTTGAGATTTTGTTTGGGTGTGATGCACTCGTGTGTGCTTTATGCTATCATTTACTTAATCAGGCCTTTAAACCAGTTAAGCATCTTCACAAAGCATGCAAGCAACAGACAAGACCAATCTGTGGTTTGCCCTCATTTCTTTTTTTCTTTTACTAGACTTTCTAAGCGCTGGGGTGTAATTAGTTATCAAATTTCAACATCAGTATGCTTATACACATGAATTCATATGAAACATGTGAACAGGGAACAAGTGTTGTTGTGTTTTCTCTCCTAACGAACCAGTCAGAGTCAGCAGATGTTGCCCCACTGGTATATTCTACAACTCACCATCTATAGCATTCAGCTTCCAACAAGTTACTGACCTACGTATAGATAACATGACAAAAACTATATGGCAGGAAACTAGTCTGCACCCACAGAGATTTACCGGTCAGAGGGCTCATGTGTGGGCCCATTTGCAACACACACACACACACACACACACACACACACACACACACACACGAGTTTCTTACCACACACCATACTGGGGTCTCCATGGCAGCCATAGTAGTCAGCCAATCAGAAGTGAGCTGGTGTTTTCTGTGATTTCAGACTAAGAGGAAGTTTTTCTAAATGTCAACACTACGAAATATCTTGAACTGTTTGTGTCTGCATGCAAGTTGCATCTTTATTATGACTATATAATTAAAAAATGATTCAACTTTAGCTAAATGTAACTTCTTTTTTTTTAACATATTTTTACATATTATCCTGGTAGCTAGTATACTTATACTTCTTTTCTGTTTATCTACAACAACAGTGAGATAAATGTACTGACGCTACATTCATTAAGACACCCAGCAGTTCGCTCATGATTTGCAGCGCTGTATGAATCAGTTAACTGACAGGAAAACCACCACTCTCAGCCACCCTTATATTCGAACTGAGAGAATTTCACATCAAGAATGAGTTTCTCTTTCCTATACTTCTGTATTCTCCTGTGTAAAATCCTAGCTCCAAACCATAATCTGAAGTAAATGTGAGATAGCTGGCTCAGTTTGTTTGTTTGTTTGTTTATCAGATGGGTTGGCTCAGGGCAAGAGAGGGTGGGAGAGTGGTAATTCAACCCAGCCCTGTCTCAAGGGAGATTGGAACAGTACAGCTTTGTGTCTAGATGACCACAACCTCTGGCAGCCTTTAATGTGAAAACCTCCCTAGCATAGCCATGACTCTAATCACAAACCCCTGAGAGGCTCCACACCTTTGTTGGTTGTAGGTAGATGCACACATACAAAGGGTGTGTGTGCCAATGTCCCTTAAACAGTAAGCTTATGGGAAACAAGGCTCTTTTAAAACTTTCACATCATCTGATGAATGCATATGACACCATGGATCCGGACTGCCACCTCGCCCGCTTTGATTTCTCATAACAGTCTCAGCAGTTAATGACTGTGGCTGCTGACGTCAGCAGACTACAGGAGCATCACAGGGTTTCATGTGAGGTGACAGTAACTATGCTGAGTGTTATCTGAACCCCAGATTGCACAGAGGGAAATCCTGCAATTATGAAAAAAGTTACGACACTTCTGTTAAAGTCACCAGGTCCAGTTAAGCGGATTACAGTAGATTGCTATGACAAATACAGTCACAAGTGATTTTAAGAAAACAGAGAATACGGGTGTGTACAGTGTGAAACAGATCCTGACCTTTGTTTGAGTGCATGTGTCTGAGCACCCGGAAATACTAAAGTGCTCTTATTTGCAGTGCAAGTCCTAGCCTTGCATTTCACACCTCAGATATAGAACTACGGTCAAGGCTTCAGCACGTATATAAAGATTCACCTCCTGCATCCACCTTCTGAACAAGCGATGATGCTGCAAAACCCACACCTCCTCCTCTATCACAGAGACATCCCGTCTGGCTGCACAACCACTGCGACACATTCATCACCAAGGTAACACAGGGACAAGTCAGTCCATAAATAGTATTTCAGTATTGAGAATTTAAAGCCATGAGTTCTTTGACTGCCTACACTTTTTTTTTTTTTAGAAGAAAGATTTGAAGAATGTGAAAAATTGTCCCCATTACTGTTCCACAGGAGGTTATATGCATAGTTGTTAAAGAGGAATGGTTGTGAGATAATATTCAATACTTACATATTGCAACCTATTATTTTCATTATTGAGTAATCTTCTGTATAATCTTAAAAGATATTTCATCTAAAGTCAATCACTAATCAGTTAGTTTGTTCCAGTACTAGATTAATATCCTCTGAACAATATTAACAATGTTATAAGACCTGTGTTTTCCCTTTATGTTTATGCGCTACCATAAAGAGGCAAACAAGTAGCTGACCTACCAGAGGCCATATGTCTGCCCGAGCTCTACAGCAGTGTTGCCTAGGAAATAACTCAGACAGGCTTTGGGTGTTTTGGGAGAGATTTACCCTGGTTTGTGGGGATTTTTGCCTACATTTTTAGAAGACAGTCACAGTAAAACACTGTAGTAACTTGAGTTGTCTAACTGTCCAGTAATAATACATACAAACCAGTAGTGCGTAGGCCTATGAACCTTAAAACTTCATTCACAGGTTTATGAGAAAAGCACAGACAAATAAAGTTGTCTGCGTTGCCATTTGCACCACACACTGTTAAAATGGAAACAATATGACATGCTCATAGTTCCCTGCTGCATATGCAATTCAGGACGGGCCTGGACAAGCCCCGCTTATCTGAGGAAAGGAAGAGCCAAACCAGGGAAAGAAGAAATATGTGTGTCATATTCACCAACCACTCTCTAGTAGAGGGACAAGAACAGGTTTGTTCTCAGCATGTTGGCTGAAGTAGCTAGTCATCAACACCAACCATGCACCAACCTTATTATAAATAATGAGAGTGTTCTTCTTACTCTGTTATGCCTACAATGCACAGAGACATGAAAACTGAAGTTGTTAGCAGGATGACACAGCATGTGCTGCCAACACTGTCTGGTGATAAGTTTTATTCATTACATTACAGCAGTAGTTCACAGTGCCAAAAAGCATTACTGTAGAAAGTATGAATGCAAACCTATTTCTCTTCAGTTTTGACACTGTTAAAATCTGAAAATTATCTCACCTTGCAAAAAATAATTATTTACATTTACACTTTTGGTCCAATAGCACTATCCAAATACAGCCCATACTGTACACAGCAGTGCTATAAAGCTACACATTTGAATTTAAGAGAACTCAAAAACACAAAAAGTTTGGTTATATTCTTGGCTGGCTATTTTCTATGCTACCAAATGCTTGACAGAGAAGTGTGTTATAGGTAAGAGGAACAGGAAACAGTCCTCTGATCCATCCTGTTTGCAAAGTCACTTAAAACAAATAAAGTGACCTCAAAAACAACAGCTCTGGCTGTTGTCTATGGACCCAGCAAACTTAAAATAAATTGTCACATTTCTTGTGCCAGCTGAGAGTTTATCACCAATTAAACAGTGAGTCATGCACTTTACTGTGTGCAGAAATAAAAACATACATGAAGATCAAAGCTGTTGTGGGCTGAAAATGAATAAGGAATTACACTTTCTCCCTCATTCCACTTGTGCTCAATAAAAAAACAGATATTTCTTCATTAAAATGCTTTAAATAGTTAGAATGCTGACAACTGTCCATCACTCCTCACACTGAGGATTACTCCAGGTTTAGAAAAACACTGTGCTGTGAATCAGAGGTGAATCAGGAACCATACAGAGAGGCCAGACCTATATCCTCAGACACACATGACCTGATGGATGACCTCTTCCCAGCAAACGCACGTTACACAAAGGACTCAGGATGAGCAAGACCCCTGTCATGAGCCAACTGGTGGTGTGTGAAAGTAAAAGAGGACTGCATCCCATAATGGAAAGTGACCGAGGGCCAGCCAACTAGTTACTTCAATTAAATAACTTGACCTCGCGGCCAAGCGGCCAGAGGTCCCCGAAAATGCCTTCCCACAGCACGACACACAGTCCATTGTTTTTCAGCCACAATTACTGATTATCCCGGTTGTCGGAGCAAAACATCAATATCCTGTTGGACAACAAAGATGGAATAGATTAAGAGCCTTACAGTAAACGCTCAGCCTTACCAACCCACAGGTTTATGGGAAAATACCTCCCCCATGGAAGAGAAACAATGCATGGTGATCAGAAAACCATCCAGGGGTTTGCTTTCTCTAGGTTCATCCAAGCTTGTATCTAAGGTACGAGAGCAGCTATTGAGACCTAATACACTTTCACATTGACTCACGTCCAACAATTATCATTCAGAGCCATATCCCACACATTCATGTCTCCTGGATAAGCACAAGAGTTCAACAGAATCATGTCTTTAAATGTTCTCCCTCAAAAATGGCATTTATACGATTTTCCACCTTTGCTTAAAATGATATATTACACATTATATTCCTCAGACAATTTCACAAAAGGAAAACGCTTTAGTGTCACTATTCATTGCACTGGTGCCTGGTTGTTACTGAGAGGAAGCAGTGGACCTGAAAGGACCATCCTGATACCTGCTAATACTTCTATATTTTGGGATTCTCATCTCAAATACTAAAGCCAGTCATTTACCCAAATCCTTTAATAGCATTCAGACCACTTCATATCTAGTAAATCACTCAGGTTATCATTAAATGCCATCAACATGCCGCAAATGAAACCATGAGTTAACAGTTAGTACTAAGCCACCCATAATCCTAAAATATTAACAGGCATAACAGACTGGAGCACAAAGATTTGTCATAGAAAATGTTTTGTCTGCTCAAAAAGCCTTCCTCAATCTATTCTCATTTTCAGGTTAGTCACTGACTCTTGGCTCTTGACTCATGACATGCAGACAATCTCAGTTAATATTGCCACACTTTCTTGAGGAAGTCCCAAAGTAATGCCACAGCATTTGTGTGAATCCTACTTCCTGGATTAGCCTTCATTCTATTACTCTAACTCTAGACTTTTAACTGGATTCTATCTTCTCCACAGCTGTGAAGTTCATAGATCTCGGGTACCAACCCAATGTCTTAGAAAACTATGACTAGATACAAATCATTATTGGTGAGAGCGTATCAATGTGAGTGTTCCAGGAACTGACACCTTAAAGAAATAGTTTTTACACGCCTGAGGGCAAGGAAGGTTAAGATGTATTAAGATGGATGATTTAATATTCCATAGCTCTGTTCTGACCAAATCTTACTGACTACTTATCACTAAGAACAACAAACAACAGTTCCGACTCTTCAAATGTTTATTTACTTTTTCTAGTAAAGGTCATTAAAAAAACCTCACAAACATACTTTGACTTTCCATTATCGGCCATTCCCATTTATCTGTCCCGATAGTTATCGTGCATCCCTAGAAATATGCTTTGCTTTGTTGCCAAGAGTTGGATGAGAAGATTGATACCACTCTCATGTCTGTATAGTTAATGTTAAGCTACAGTTAGGATACAGTTAGCTTAGCACAATGACTGGGGGACACAGCTAGCCTGGCTCTGTCCAAAACATTATTCCTAATGACATTGGGAATAATGTTCCAGACTATTTCTTGGCCAGGAGCAGGAAAATTAGAACATGCAGGTAATAAAAGAGTCCCACACACAACCCTTCAAAAACTAGAGCCATAATACTTGTAATACTTACTGTTCAAACAAATCGGTGAGCTTTAGAGCGGTTGGTACGTAGATATTGTTACCTTTTGACAGAGCCAGTCTAGCTCCCAATCTTTAGTCAGTGCCAAATTGTTCCTTTAAGCCACCGTGTAGCCTAAAGCTTGTCAGTGAGCTTTATACAAACAAAGTCACATTCACTGACTAAAATTAAATAAATTGAACCTGTGTCAGATAATCACACTTGTATGTTACAACGGTGAAATTCTAAATAAACATTGTTGGCTCTGAAGTTAATGATGCAGGAACCCTTAAACAAAGATTTAATGTCCTCCAAAAGGCAGAGAATGCAGCAGTAAGATGGTAATAGGAATACAACAGCATCAATTAATCAATATTTCAAATGATCCACATAAAATTCATTTACTTTTGTACAGCACATTCTTTGGTGCCACTTTCACAGTCGTACTGTATGTGTTTATGTGGTGCTTAACCTACTGCTGAACTCACAGGACATGACACCTAGAAGCTCCTGTCTGACACCATATCAGGAGGGTAAGAGGGGGTGAAAGCCTTTTAACCTGATTATTATTCATGCTAACAAATGTCATCAGCGGATACAACACCGCCACTCAGTTACAATTGAGACATCTGTTCCTAAAGGTCCAGTTCCAATAGGTCAGGCTTCTAGATAGACTACTTAATGTTGTAGGAAACCACTTTACACACTAATGCAACAGTACAGGAGTCATCTTTTAACTTACTGTACCAAAAGTACATACACACATAGGCACAGTCTGAGGTAAACCACTAATCTACAGTGTTAAAAAAAACAATACGATGCTGGGACAGAGGTTTACACAGGAAATAACTTCTTCATCACTTGCTTAGTTGTCCTGTTTAGCTCCTACATTAAATGAAATGTATGCTGCAAGCAGACAGTGGTAATATGCACAAGTTCCTTGAAGTCAGGTCTGATATCTACAAATCCACTTAGGGCATTTAGTTTACTTTAAGTCTGGTCCTGAGCCAAACTTGGGCAGGGTCTCTTTTGTTTCGTGATGTCCGTTCCAACTGGAGGAGCTGGCTAGTCACGGCAGGAGGAAACAGTAGCCAGAAATAAATACATCACATAACATTGTTGATCAATTATAAGCGACTGTGTACTGTAGGACAGTGAATGAGGCTGTGCTAAAATACTGGCCTGCTGTGTGAACACTGAGGTGATCAGATGCAATGCTTGCATTGGTTGATAAAAAACATTTTGGCTATTAAATGATACTTTATTTTCTTCAACTTATATAATGCCATCCATAGAGATTTTTTAGTTCCCCTTTGTCTTTCCCTTTGATGTACTCAAGATGTCTTCAGTTCCCTAATGGCAGACCCCTGACAACACTTTGTGGTTACCTCACCCCTTTCTGGCATTTTCTTTCACAGTTCTGTTGTGTCATCTTATTATATCTGTTGAATTACTAATACTGTGTATACATATTTTGTTTTATATTATGTCTATTATATATTTATATTTTTATATATTTCTTACTTACACATATGTCCTATATTATTAGCAGCAATACCAGCAGCGGTAGCGTCGACATTAACATTGTTACCTGCAGAAGAGGAGTCGTCATGGTCAGAGCTCAGGTACCCATCACTCCTCCTGTCAGGGGTGCTGCACCCGGAGCCGCGGGAGGCTCTGCGGTGAATCTGCGGGAAGGACGGGGACAGCCTGCCGTCGTCCCCGGAGTCAAAGTCCCTGCTGTGGCGGAAAGGCCGCCGGTTGTCCCGGTGTGTGCTGGGCGTCCTCTGGTTGTCTCTGCCGGCCTTTGGTACCAACAAGTTATTTCTGACGAAATTCTCATTGAGCTCCGCATCCTCGTACTCTCGGTCGCTGCCCACCTCGTTCTCATTCGGCGGAGAGATGCCAATTGGGGGGTTTCTCGGCGGGACGGGGATGGGGACGGGCTTCCCCATGAACTTGTTCCGTTCCCGGCCGAAAGAGCTCGTGACACCCGCTATGTTACCTGCCGCGTGGAGCTTCACGCCTCCAGGGTCAGACACCTTGGTGGTCCTCTGCCCGTCGCCCTCATCCTCCCGCCGCTTCGGTGTCCTAATATTCAACGACTTATTAGAAGAGGTGAACGTGTCAGCGTTAAAGTTTTCATCTTTGCCTTGAAACCTTTCCGGGTCGCCTCTCTTCTGTCGCGACACGGTGGTCTGCAGGTAGATCACCTTGAATTTCTCCTCCGCCAGAGCCTTCTGGAGCTTCTTCAGGTTGGCTTTGCATGTCTCCAGCTCCGACTCGATGTCCTCCACAGAGTTTAAGTCCATTCGGGGCACTTCTCCGTCGGGAAATTCATTCCTCCAGTGTTTTGCAAATTCCTCCTGTTCCCACATATCGATGTTCAGACCGGGCTTTCTCTGCCAACCGCACTCTCGTCAGTCAGAGAGAAATGTTGAAGCTAAATGTTTTCTGTCTGCGTTTTCACCAACAGTTCGCGAGGTGTCTGGCGCATTAAACCCACCTTCCTCTTCCCCTCGAATTTCTCAGAATAAACAGCCTGTCGATATTAACTCGACCACTTTCTGACCATCTTCAGCCTCCCACACGTACAAACAGCAGGCGGACGTGTGCACTGAGTGTGTCATGCGGATAACAAGTTTGCCACTACGCTGAAAAGTTTCGAGACTTCCTGTATTGAGACGTGCTGCCTTAAAGTGCTGCTCGGGCATGTGTGTTGTTTTTGTTGTTACAGGACAAAATCAATGCAGAACACCGTTAATACCACATTGGAAGCAGGTTTGTTTGGCTTTGGTTGAAAACAACATTTAGATAATCAACCACAGAGTTAGGGTCCACTTTCTGTGAGATTACCAGGGTGGAAAATGTGTTGTAGGTCAAATTTATAAGTTATATTCAGGTAATACAATACAGACAAAAACATACTTTTCATGCACTCGTCAGTTTTGAGATATTTGTTGCTATTTTGCTTCCATAAGATGTCTTCTTTCAGACTAGTAGACAAATACGCCCAAAACAGACATTTTAGATGTTTACTTTACTACACAATGTCTATATTTGCATATTTAAACATAACGTTTTAGAAAACTTGTAATGCAAAAAATAATTGTCTTAATGTAAGTAACCAGCTGGGGACATTATTAGTTTTACCCTATTCACCCTTAAAATAAATAGGAAATAAAACACCGTAATTAATCCTTACAGTGTGAATATAGAAACATGATAATTATATATCTCCAGGTAAAATATGTGGTGTCACTTAAGTACCACCATAGTCCCTTTCATGCTTAAAGGTACAAAGAATTCCGACAGCAACACTGAGTGTGAGTTGTTCACTGTTTCACCCTGACAAGCAGGTAGTCATCAGGCTGATCTACTGGTTTTGCATAATTTATGTAAAACCAGAGTTTAAAAAATGTCCTTTCAAGTATCGAACAACTGATCTTTAGTATTACAAAACACAGTCAACCTTATTTTTCATAGTATTGCTCATAGTTGGACAATGACATTTTTTTTGTCCCACTGGGAAATATTTGATATGACTATCATGGCATACAAAGCTGTAACACTTGCTCTGAACGCCACAGAAAGACAGTGAGAAACCCTGGTGTATAGAGCTTATGTATTGGCTTTACCCAGGTCCATGTGGATCTCTTTTTATTATCTCCCTAATTGTTCTAACAGCATGAGCAGGCATTTCCATTTCCCATAGATACTAGACCTGTTAGTGCACATGCTTTTTATTTGTACATTTATGCATTTATATTGCATACAGGCAGGTCATAGCTTACAGCAGATAAACATATCCTCATTCTTTTGCTTGTTTTGGTTGATGCTAGTGTTATCACTGCATACATTTGGTGAAAATGTTACTCTTGTTTAGCTTTTTTCACATACTTGATTTGTGGCACACCAGACACACACTTTACATTTTTTAATTTAACAATGGGGGAAAAAAATTATATCTTACCTTGAACACTTTTGATCATAGTGGTGTTCATGACTGATGATTACACTAAGGAGTCAACATAAAACCTAATCACCTTCATCTCAGCAGGATGTGTGCAGCTGTGTCCATGTTGGTAAGCAGCCAAGCAGGAGACTTCCAGTAAAACAGAGTTGTAATGCTATACAACGCCGGAGAAAGTTATCACTATGGAAAGAGGACAAAAGGGACGGGTGGATGGACGCTTGGTATTTTCTAATGCCCGTTTGGATCCCTGCCCAGAACTGAAAGATCATTCTCCTAAAAGCTTTCAGTAGCCGGGAGGAATCATTGATCAGCACTTGCTGCAGGCCTAAGAGCCCTGATTGGGTTACTGTAATGAATAGATGTAAAAGGCTTATGGCCAGCCTGTAGTCATGAAACTGAATTACTAATCACAAGTCTAACATGATATAGCAGGAAATGTATGGAGTTTTAACCTACAAGTGTTCGATACAGTCAGCTTGTGGAATGCACAAGTATGACTGCCTCAGTGGAGACCGTCACACATTTCGTACTTTACTGATATGATTGTTACTTTACTGATAGGATTGTCACATATGAGTAAGAGCGTCATCTTTTGATAGTGATGATCTTAGCTCGGTGTCCTGTTCAGTCCAAACATAATAACACGACTGACAAAAGAGTGTAGTTGGCAAACAGCATTCTTTACTCACCTCATCTCATTCCCAAAGTGCTTTCATTCATCAAGCAACACATTCACTACAGTTCAAAGATCAAAACATACATGTACTACAGAAAGCATGAAATACTGTATGTTGAAGGTTATTGTTATGTCATCCAACCCTCTATACACCACAAATGTACATATTTTGAAATGCTTTTCCACACCTCTTGGCCTACTTCCCTCCCGTTCAAATCCAGATGTCCCAGGACCTGAGATGTCTAATTAAGTTGTTGAATGGAATTCATTACTGCACATGAGAAGGCACCAATAGTGTGAGGCAAACAACAACAGGTTGAAAGACATGAACAAAATCTCCAGCTATGCTGTAAGTGTAGCATTAATTATTTAATTGAGTCAGACACCCCCCCTTCTGTAATCTGACACAAACACGGACAATCACTTTTTGCACTTTTTGCACATTATTAAACTGTAAATTTGATCTTTTATATATCTTTTATATATATATAGTTATATATATATATTTATATTTTGT
>NW_023339763.1:19323869-19328102 GCF_004916995.1 Morone saxatilis | reverse complement strand
TATATAGTTATATATATATATACTGTTCTTAATAGATGTTGCTTGTTATCTGGAGTTTTGTAACAAAAATAATTTCCCCCTGGGATTGTTAAAGTATTTCTGAACTGTATGCTGTGAAAAAGGATGTGTCACTGTAAACACCTGTGTGTGTCTTCTATAAACACTTAACATGTTATCTGTAACATTTTGTGTGCAGTGTATACAACCATATCAGTAACAGCATGCCGTGCAGCGCTGTGTTATAATGCAGTGACAGTAGTGTGTTCTGTAGCAAATAAGTGTTTTTGAAAATGGCACCAGTTAGAATAAGCTCTATGAAAATATATATACTTATTTCTTTTTTTGTGACAGCTTGAGAGATGGAAAGGAAAGGTGGAGAGAGAGAGAGTGGATGACATGCAGCAAAGGGCCACAGGTCAGATTTGAACCCATGGGCACTGCAGCAAGGCCTTGGTACATGATCATAATTTTTAATCCTCAAATTAATATCTATTTAAATCAAATGAATAGAACTCAGGGCTCCAAACGTCTTCTGTATGTTCTTCCATTCTTCCAATAGATGAAACATAATAAATGTGCCTATACTGACGGGTGATAAAATGGTAAAGGAACAACCAACATAAAGTGTCTTAGTAAGGTGTTTGTACCACCACTTGACACCAGAACAGCTTCAGTGCTCATTGGTATCGATTCTACAAGTCTCTGCAACTCTATTGCAGCTGCATTCAGCATGCTTCTTCACTCATTTATTGAGGTTTTTCCTTTCATTTGTCACCCCTCTGTATATTTGAGTTCAAATGGTGATTCTGCTGTATATATAACACAGTCAGGATTCAAACTTTGGGTTGTGGGTGCCCGGTTAACTCGGTGGGTGGAGCTGGCGACCCATGTACCAGGGCTGAGTCCTTGCTACAGCGGCCCAGGGTTCAAAATCCGACCTGCGGCCCTTTGCTGCGTGTCGTCCCCTCTCTCTGCCCCCCTTTCCTGTCTGTCTCCAGCTGTCCTATCAAATAAAAGGCATAAAAGCCGAAAAAATAAAAACGTTGGGTTGTAAATTTAAGCTGTGGGTCTGTGGTTCTGGAACAAGGAACGTATTAAAAGTATTAGTTACAGCGTAACACTCCAGATACAATGCATTGACATGCACTGACAGCCTGCAGCTGGTTACTCCAGTATATTCTATACTGCAGCATGGAGAGGACTTTAATCAGTGGTTATGTGATGCCCTCTTGTGGAGGTAGGTGCTACCATACATGACAAAAAAAGCATGAGCAGTTAAAGCAACATGGAGGTTTTATTACATATAACTAAGAATTTAACTGTAAACGAAGGCACAGAGGTGATAAATATTTTAAAGTGTAAAAACCTGTCAGAGAGTATTAGAGATTTTAGGTGGCTGATATCTGTGGGGAGACTTCCTGTCAGGGCTGTTGTGTCTTGGAGTTGCTATGTAAAGACAAAGAAATGTCCAATGACTGGTTGCAACGATGATGAGACACAACAGCACCTTTTAATGGATTGTTTTAGAACTCGGGAAGTCTGGGACGCTTTGAAGGACTTTGGAATAAACTATAAACCATGCTGGAAATCAGTAATGTACGGAATCATGACCGGATACAACAAACCACCTGACCAAACGGAATTACTCCAACTCATCATAAACATCGTCTGTTTCAAACTCTGGAAGACAAGAACTGCCATGACCATTTACCAGACTTTTATAGACAGTAAGACAGTCACAAAACAAATACACACAGAACTCAGGAGGAGGAAAAACCTGGACAAAAACTTTCTCCTCCCATGGAATACCTTAAATATATAAATCAGCCCCTGAAAAAAAAGGAACTCTCTGACTACATGAACTTTATGAACTAAATGCACTTTATAAAAGTTTTGCACTTTACAAGATTTTACTGAAGCACTTTACAAAGATTTTACTAAAGCAATTTCCTTGTCTATGTAATCGTTTATATGTGTAAACTATAATAAAGTTGATTAAAAAGCAACACAGTCCAAAGCAGGTCCCAACCTTTTCTATCATTTAGTCAACTGACAACCCCTGGCTAAGTGATATATTTTATGGATTGTTCATATTGTATTAAAAACTGTACAATCAACCCAAATAATGAACTCAGTAACTGCAAGAAGTTTGTGTAAAAGGGGTGATTTGGATGAACTAGTATTTTTTATACTTTTTTAACAATCATGCATACTTACTAAGTTTCTGTTTTGACAAATTCTGTGTTTTCTTGACCCTGACGCTTGGCCATTATTCTATTAGACAATTTACTTCACTTTACATTTACTTTTTTCCCCAGAAGGGAATCAAATGCTGAGTTGTAGGCCTACTGTGTAAGTTTTCTAGCCTTTAAATTTCTAGCACTTAAACCCAAGAAGGCCTCGCAACGCCCCATGAAGCTTTGGTGACCCACAGTAGGGGTTAGACCCCCAGGTTGGGAACCACTGGTCTAATGGACCAGCTACGGACAATAAAATAGCACAGAATAGCATAGTACTACATTTATTGAATGGATCATTTCCACAGGACTTCAAGTACAGTAAACTTTACTAATCATATAAAGGGTGCTACAAAAAATATTGCTGAATGAAAAATTAATTACTGTAAGACCACAGCGACATACTTTGAGACAACAAAGACATAAAAATATTAGAAAGTACATATGCTTCATGATTCAATAGGTCTTATACATCACTTAAAACCAAACATACAGTACAAGTATATCAAAATAGACACAAATATATTACTATAAAACATGTTTCAAACTGCATCCCATTTGTGTAGAGGAACAGAACATATACCATTTCTTATCAAAATAATATCTTGTTATCCAACACATATAATCTACAAATTCCACTCCAAATTTGTTGTGCAATTTTCTTTGAAATCTCTATTAAGGCAATGATAGGACAGCACCACAGATGCAACCACTGGAGTTACAGGTAAGTAGAATCAAAGGCCACAAACACCCTCCCAAAGATGTTACAAATATATTTTTAGAAGAAGACAAACAACGTACAGTTTTGGGTCAAAAGTTGCAGGTTATGATCCCCAATGGCCGTCCTGAGCAGTAGTAGTAGTGTTGTATAATGATTCATAAGCCATCAATGATTAGGCCTGGCCTTTAATATTATAAAAGCTTAGTTGATTCAAAGTAAATATATCTTTAAAATAACAGCAGTATCACAAATACTTACCACAGCAATATACCAGTCTTCAGATCAAAGACTTTCACAGTGTCTTCACAAATGTTCTTTGCATAGTTAATAGATTTTGTGATAGTAAACGCATAGAAAACTAAATCAGTGTGTAAAAGACGGTATCTAATCATTATGTGAGGAAAGTGTCATTTGCTAACAGAACAAAGTGCAAAATCTATACATAGATCGTTGCTGTGGCTAACATGTATTTATGGTCGCTGTTAGCCTCACAAACCAGTTTTCATGCTTTTCTGATGGCGCTTGCTACCAAGGTTTCTCGTCTGGTGGTTACAAACGCCTGTTGTTTTTCATAATAGGCTGCCTCATTAATAAAAGTGGGATAGACGGTGCCTGAGCCTTGGTAGTGGATGGTCTTTCCATCAAATGTTTGGAACATAGGGTCGCCAGGGTTCAGCGGTTCCCAGTCACAGTCCTGAAACAACAACAAGCAATAAGTAACTTGAGTAGGTTGCTCAAACTAAAATAATATATTCTCACATCAAGCAAAGATGTCTCATTTCCTCTTTCATAATAACTTTACAGGTTCACTAGGTCATGTATTTGGGCTAAAGATGGAAAGGCAGGCGTAATTTAGATTTTTCTCATTTTGACCTGCAGATTGGGGTGCACCATGGCAATGATGTTTCCATTGGCATCTCTGGGGTAATCAATCCTCTCTGAGACCCAGAAAACTTCCACCGTACAAGGGGGGAACTCCATTCCTAAACAACACACAGAAAACAACATCCCCAATGTTTTGAGCATCCAAAAATTGTGATTTAATAATATACAAAGACACACAATTATTTTCCAACAACAAGGGAAGAAAAAGAAATAGGCAATCTCAATCCTAATACAATTCCTCCTTAAAGGTCCAGTGTGTATGATTCTAGTGGTGTAGTTGCAGATCGCAACTCACTCGCTTCACCCTCCCTTTCCAAGCATGAGGGAGAAACTACAGTGGCCCTGGAATGTTTGAAAAAAAAAAATAGTCCTATCTACAGCCAGTGTTTG
>NW_023339763.1:19323057-19323642 GCF_004916995.1 Morone saxatilis | reverse complement strand
ACACTGGACCTTTAAATATAGAAACAAGGGTAAAGCCTCTGAGTATGTGAGGATAAAACAATCTAAGAAAAGAAGAGAAAGGATAAAATAGACATAAGAAACGTAACAGTACAGGAAGACAAAATATCAAGAAAGGCAGATGAAAGAGACGGGGCAGGGTGCTCTCCATCTGCAGCTTAGAATACATTTTTCTCAATGATAACTCATTTAAAGAGGACCTATCATGTAAGAGCAGAATCAACTGAAAAAGCTACAATGGTCCCCAGGATTCTGGATAAAAATCTCCCAAAAATAAATACTGCTGGTCAATGCCAGACAATGTGCATGTAAGGACCATTTTTATCCAAGGAACAAATGCTGCAATCTAGTGATGAACACAACCTGCATTAACTGTAGTCTGCAAAGAGTTGTTTGCTACAGGCTTATAAGAAGCTTAACAAAAAGAATACAAATACGAGACAATGCCATGGGAGCGAGCTGTCACTAAAATAACACTAAACAAAGGATGAGTTCCTAAATTCCCTGTCCCTGGAACTCCGCAGGCTTTCATGCCAGTAAGTATAATTGCAACAAAAAAAAAAAAAA